>NC_026007.2:54313832-54613832 GCF_000442705.2 Elaeis guineensis | reverse complement strand
AAACGAATTGAAAATAAGCGTATTTAGTGTAAGATCAGAATCAGGGCCCTCAAGTTGAAATAGCCCTTCCCCTTCTGTCTGGAGATACCATATTATGATAAACTGATAGAAGGCTTGTCCCAGGATATTTCTCCACATTACGTTGCTGATAAAGCTCCCATTCCTTCCAACAGGAGCTCTTTTCATTAAGCCTTCATTAGGTGGCTCAGTGGCTAAAGCCAGAGCTCCAAGTGTATCCATGATCATGTTGACCCAAAGCAGCTGAACAGCGGTTAGAGGAGCATTTCCTGTAATGAGAAATAGCCAGAGGAAAAGGACCATGAGGAATGACTCAAAGCACTAGAATATCCAATTAATGTTAAGACTGTATACCTGTTAAGCAGGCTGAAGAGAAATTAACAATAAGAGCAACCACATTAACAGTCAACTGGAACTGCACAAACTTCTGAATATTTATGTACACAGAACGTCCCCATTTTGCCACAGTTACAATAGTAGAAAAGTTGTCATCAAGAATGATTACATCAGCACTCTCTTTTGCCACCTGCATAAAAGAATACAATTGAAAACATATTGATGTTAAGGTTCAGCAGAATCCTCCGAAATAAGTACACTAAAAGATGGTAGAATTTACTGTAATTAAAACTGTGCATTGTGATTAGTAAACCTAATTACTGACAATGTTGAACCATTGGAAAGCCAAACTTATACATGAAACAAACACAATACAAGATATCCGTGACAAACATATTCACAACATCAATGGTAACATGCCCCCTAGTTTAAGTCATGGTTTGAGAAAGACTAGCGTTAAACTAATTGAAAGAAGTGTAAGGATAAATTAGTGATCACTTTAACAGATAATTTACAAGGTATAATCCATGCAAAGCAGATAATTATGTGAATAATGGCTGAATGACCGGCATGTCTTCACTCTTCTGTCTGTGACAGATAAGGAAGCTTCCATCCGAGACATACAGCAACAACCACAAAAAGGAAAAAAGGTACCTCAGTTCCTGCAATACCCATAGCAAGTCCAATATCCGCCTCATGAAGTGCTGGAGCATCATTTGTGCCATCACCAGTCACAGCAACAACTTCACTGAACATCGTGCGCAAGTGTTTCACCAAGGTATGTTTGTCCAATGGTGAAGATCTAGCCATCACCTGGAAAATTAAAACATTAGCAAGTTGATGAGGAATTAACCAATCAAGTATATAGTATATACATAATGATGAAAGTAAGAGAAATGGAACCTGAAGTTTTGGAATTAAATCTTTCATTTCCTCTAGACTCTTCTTTCTGAACTCTGGTCCTTCAATAGCTACCCCATCATCAGTAAGAATACCACATTCACGAGCAATAGCCTTTGCTGTGTTTATGTTATCTCCAGTAACCATTCTCACAGTTACTCCAGCAGATCTGCAAATTGCAACTGACTCCTTCACGCCTGGACGGACAGGATCTTTAATACCCACAATTCCAATACAAGTATACCCTTCAATAGGAATTTGATCCTCAGCTGAGAAACTATTTTCAATATCTATATAGGCAAGGCACAATGTACGAAGAGCTTCATTAGCAAAGCTTTCAATTGTATCATTGAGATGACGGACTGCTGCTTCATCAAGGGGAACAGCATTACCTGCAGGATCTAAAACCTTATCACAAGCAGCCAATATAATTTCCGAAGCACCTTTAGAATGGGCACGGAGTCTTCCTTCTGGAAGTTGGAGAACCACACCCATTCTCTTCTTCGTGGAATTGAAAGGTTCCACTTTTACAAGCTTAGTTTCCTGACGCACTGCCTGAAAATCTCCACCAAGTGACAAGGCAAACTCCAACAAAGCAGACTCTGTTGGTGTTCCAAGAATTTCAAGCTTTCCATCTTGGTTGACCACAACTTCTCCACCGGTGTTATTGAAAATAGACTGCAGAAGAATTTTCACTACAACATCTGGAAGTTGGGAGCCCATACTACTCACCTTCTCAGGGTCACTTACTTCCTTTATATCTCCACATACACAAGCCTTCACAACAGTCATGTGATTGGTTGTTAATGTACCTGTCTTATCACTGCAGATGGACGTTGCTGATCCCATAGTCTCACAAGCAGCAAGATGGCGCACTAGCGCTTTATCATTCATCATCTTCTTCATGGCAAAAGCAAGGCTCAAGGTCACAGCTAAGGGCAGCCCTTCAGGAACTGCAACAACAACTATTGTCACAGCAATGGCAAAAAACTCCAACAACTCCAATGCATCATCTCCTGACCAGCTCAAGTATGATCCATCCAGAATTTTACGTCTAATTAGGCCTTCTGCAAGCACTGCAAATGTCACAACTGCAAAGAACAGACCGATTTTCCCAATGATAGTTGCCACTCCATTCAATTTGACCTGCAATGGAGTTTCATCATCTCCTCCTTCACTAAGTGTGGCCATGAGCTTACCCCATTGAGTTCTCATACCAACAGTTGTTACCAACATTATACAAGATCCATCTTGGACCTTAGTTCCAGACAAAAGAAACGGATTTTCTTTATTTACAATGGCCGGTTCGCTCTCTCCGGTTAAACTGGATTCATCGATCAATACAGAGAATCCAGAGATGAACAACCCATCAGCAGGGACCTGATCTCCAATTGCCAAATGCACAATGTCACCTGGAAGAAGATCATATATCGACATCTTCTGTCTGAATCCATCCCGCGTAACTTGTATGGATATCTTCTTCTTCTCCTTATCCAAATCCTTGAACTGTAAAGATTGCCGGTAGTCACTCATCGCAGTGACGAAGACAACGAGAAGAATGCTTGCAACAATGCCAAGGCCATCATGTGCACCTTTTGGCCATCCTTCCGTGGCAATGCCAACAATCAGAGATACAAAGGCACAGACAGCCAGAATAATAAGAGTCATGTCCTGAAGGGCTTCCCATACAAATACCCAGAAGCTCCGAACTGGGCTTTCAGTAAACTTGTTTATTCCATAAATCTCTTGCCTGCGTATCAACCTATCCTCAGCAGCAACAAGTCCGTTAGTTGTTGATGTACAAAGCTTGTTTGCAATGCCATCTATACCGCCATGCATTTTCAACTTCTTCACATCATGGCCTTCAACAATGGAACCTAATTCATCAGCACAAATTTGAAAGCCTGCTGCCTGGACTTCTTTAGGTACAACATATTTGCTAGGTAATGGGACACCTAAACACATGCCAACGTCAAAATTTAGATACAGTTTTATATGAAACTAAATAAGTATGCTACATTCCTCAACTTGAAGACCAGAATGACAGAAATAACATTTTACCCTGTATAAACTGAAGTGCAGCCTTTGAAACCAAAACAGCAACCCGCAACTTCTCCTGAAAAACACCATATTCATATGTCAGTCTCTGCCAAATGGAAGAAAAAACTCTAATTCATATAAGAACAAGTGTGCTAGTGTTTTACTGGAAAAACAACATCACAATAGTGCTCAAGACAGATTCCTTGATAGTGTCAGTGAATAATGCAGGAGTCAGGCTGGCATATCCTCCACCCATTAGAGCTTATTAAGCTAGAATGTTAAATAAAGACAGAAGATGGGAACTCGGGTTAGAGTTTTACAGATTTCTAAAGCTGAAATAAGGTTTCTTGACTTCCGGGAAAAACTAATCAAATATATTAATATCAGGACTTTAAATGGTGAAAAACATGGTAAAATGTTAAAACAAGAGGATACTTTAAAGGGATTGAGATTTTAATAAATACTGCAAGAAAAAAAAACAAGGAAAAAGAAAAGATACCTTACAGAATGTAACCAGAAAATTGTAAGTATCTATGGATGATGATGGAGTCAATACAACCAAAGAATCATCACTTAGGATTTAAAGGAGTCCACTTTCAGCTATGAGGCCAAACCATGAAAAGCAAAACTAAAATACTTGTGATTAATTTTTAGTTTTACATATTTTATGAGAAAACTCTAAAACTGATCCTAAAATCAACCATAATAGAAGCGGTACTTTATTACCAAGATTAATAAAATAACAATAAACTGGTTTCTTCTTACACCTTCATTCCAATGATATAACTTCTTTATGAGAAGGTATTGTATGTTGGTCTTTTCTTCATTCACAGTATCAAATGAATGCATAGAAGGAGTATTGAAGCCCTTTCCAGTTCAGCTTTTATGCTAGGAAGCTAATTGTCCTTCAAAAACTTCATAGTAATATGACAAATTAACCTTCCAATCGTACCACACATCTTGATCATACTCCTGTGATTAAAAGAAAATAATTGTTGCTTTTATGTGAATTACAGCACATATGATGCATGAGAAAGAAAAATCATGCATTTATCTAAGGTATGTTGATGAGAAATCTATCTATGATAGATTGTTAAGAGAAGAATTGTTCTCTCTTGATGAGGAAAATTTAGAAGACTAAAAGACGTCAAAAGAAAACCTCTTGACAAACTATCAAGTGCCACTTTAGGACCTTCACCGGAGGTGCATAAAATGATTTGCAAGGAGTGCAGGAAGAAGGAATGCAGTACATGATGATGGTAAACCTAACATTGAATAATTGTGCAGCTTGAGGTGCTGTTTGATGAAGTCTCACTTATAGATCAGTTGAAAATATCTTAGAGACAAATATAAGCTTCTCTTACATACTTTCCTCTTAAATAATCAACTCACAAATACAGCTGAACTAGAAAGTCCCAAGTAGGCCAGAACATGAAAAATATTATTCAAAAAAAATTCGCAAGAGGGAGATGGATACTAACATGGGAATCACAAATTTGAGCTAACCTAAATGGTTGAATGCTAAGTATAGGTAATTTAAGTTGTTGAATGAAAAAAGAGAATGCTACCAAGTAACAATGCAAGAATTTAACTTGACCTATAATCAACCAGTTGAGTAGCATCAAACTTGATGAAAGCATAAATGAGCATAATTAAGCAATTCTGGGCAGTTTGGAGGGAAATAGATGGTGAATCATCCAAAATATTTCAAATCAAAGGCATCCAAAGTATTTTAAAGTCAAATGACAGCATATACTATGCATGCTAAGGAAGAGTCTGCACAAAGCTACAGCTACTAAGAAATGGTCAAATAATTTTAACTCCAGGTTGTTGATAAAGGGAATCTTGTCAGTCATTATATAGATTAGCAAAATTGCTGGATAAATTTCACTAGTCGCTAATTTTATACTGCTGATATGTTGCTTGTAAGAAAAGATACTAACAAAAGAAAGGCAACATGTGTTAAGTAAATCCATTGTCCTGAAGGATTTATGACCAACATAATAATCTTAAACAAGATGAACTCCCGTGTGATGAGGGGCAAAACATTGTCACAAGAAAGACACATTTATGATGCACTTAAACCTTGAATTGTTCAATATGAACCATGCCAAATTCATCAGATATCATCTTGTTTATCATTGAAAGTAATTTTTTTTCTTTTCTTTCTTTTCTTAATGAAAAAAGAAGAGAGGGGGGAAGAAAGCCCATAACGCTACTCTAAGAAAGGTGCTATTCATTTCATCAACTTATAACCAAGGAATAAGCTGAGGATGCAAGCCCTTGGACCACTGGAAACTCAATGCCAAGTCAGTTTCAAACAAACTAATTCCAGTAAAATGAAAGGTGGTCTGAGCTCATAAGTGATGGTGGTGACAAGATTGGAGTAGCATGTGTTTTTGTTATATTAGAACATTTATCATCAAGTTGATTAGGAACATTCAACAACAAATAGGCTATAATATCTACGAGGGCTTTTTGTCTGTCCTTCTGCATCAACCAGGTAATACACATACATGTATGACTGAAGATGTTGAGTATGAAACATTTGCTTCAGCATTTCATCTACTTTTGCAGGGAAGATGTGTCTTGGCAGTACAAATTACAAATTGTAAAAATGTGTTGTCTAAGCTTACAGAAAGATTTTGTGGAGGCATGATCTTTATCTTGGTTTGAAGGGACAAGAACAATATCTAATCCTGAAATCAAAGCATTCACTTGTGCACAAGTTCAGGTTTTCATCTGATTATTGCAGCACTTTAATGTAGAAAACACAACAGGCGGACAGACAGATGGCCCCCTGAAGTGAGACAGACAGACACTCGCATGTGCATGCACGTGCCCCCCCACACACGCACAGAGACAGAGAGAGAGAGAGAGAGAGAAAGGCATAAATGGGAACTCAAGGCCTTGGGAATATACAATTATACGAGGATGAGAGAGATAGAGAACTGGGGAAGGAAAGAATTCAAGGAAAAATGAGTGAAGAGAGGAAAAAAGAAAGTAAAGGAGAAGTATTTAATCTTTCAAATATCTCTTGTATCACATTTTGTACCTGAAAGCAGATTGGGATACTCTCCCCAATACCCTCTTGATGTCAACTCTCAGCATCCTCTAAAACAATCCTCGTATAGGCAATTTCAGGTATCATCTTGTACAAGAAAGGGCGATTATCCTTAAGCCATTTCTAATCAGCTTGAGAGAAGGTGGTAAATTGGTGTAACACGATTTATCATGTACCTATGGTTTTCTCTCAAGCATTAACATGTTTTCCAGCAAAGCCTTGATGTACCTGTTGCTTTAATTTGATCTGCTTGTTTGTTAGTTTCCACCACTTACCATAATTTCCTACTGCTGTTTCATTCTTAGTATTACCAATTGCTTTGCAACTTGAATCCAGAAAGCTTAGGTAGCAAAGCTCGATTTCCAATCACTAACAAACTGGTACAAACTTATTTCATATAAATCCCAGAAACATCGCTTTAAATCAAAAATCAGGCCCCCAAGAGCTAATTTAGACCAGCCTACAGATCAGTGCCTAAACCAAGACAAGATGATAACCACCATCTTATCCTACTCACAACCTGCCAAAATAAGAAATAACTCCAATCTGCCAACTTGTTCTATTTATCATGTTGATGCATTCATGTAACAATTGACGTATAAATGGCATCGAATCCCAAACCAATATCTAAAAGCCAACAATATCTAAAGATCTCATGGCAAATTCACCAACCCACCACCAAAGCCAGAACCAGATAAATCATAGCAGCACAGGGGAGAGGCAGGATTCAAACCTTGTTGGTTCTCTTCATGGCGGCCGCCTCCTGGCGCTTCCACAGGTTGGCGGTGAAGCGGAACCGGCGCCTGGGATTCTTGACGACGCCGCAGACCTTCCGCCATCGCTCGAGCGCCTCGGCCGACGAGTTCTTGGACTTCACCCCACTAAAATTGCGATTCAGATAGGACTCCATTTCCACTCTCCCTTCCCAAAATCCAATCTTTCTTCCACCCCTCCACCTCCGGCTCCTGCAGAAGCCCTCTGCCTCCTTTTTAAAAGGGCTTCCAAGAAAGACGACCAAAGCGTGTGGAAAGGAAGCAAGACGGCATCTTGGCAGAAGCTTCCATGTCGATGCCGTCAAAGCGATGTCCCACTGCTTCTATATCTCCTTGAAGTTGCGGAGAAGCGTCAGGGTAGAGGATAAAATTAGAGAAATTGTGAACAGGGAAGAGCAGAGGAGAGAGAAGAGCAGCGGGGGAGGGAGATTGGATCCGAAATAAGTTGGGAGGAAGGGTTAGTGGCAAAGTTCCCTAGGATTTTGGAAACAGACCAGAACTGATGCATAGATGAGGGCTTAAGGTGAGGGTTTTGGGAACTTGGCTTAAACTTTCCCAAAACTTTACTAACTATTGTTCTCTTGTTGTGGTGGGAGCGCGTGGGTTGGTTCATCCCTTCTTTCCTTCACCAGTTTTTGTACCTTCTTGTTTCCTTTCTATACAAGTTTGGTGAGTGGAAAGGACGTGCAATTACGCCCTCGTACCTTGGACTCGTTTGAACGTGATATTTTACATTAGTTGAGTCAAAAAAAAGGTTGCTTCGCGGTATCTTCCTCACCGGCCAATTGAGACTAAATAGCAATTTGAAATTCTTGTGGGGCTGATGCAGTACATTTTTTTTAAAAAAAAAATTAAATTAACCAAATTATCAAGATGCAAGGTTAGGAAAGCTGCATGCCCTGAATATATAATCTATAGAAAAATTGTCTAATCTAATCAATCTTATTCGCACGATAAAAAGAGTCTATTTGTCTTTTCATTGAATTCAATTAATCAAAAATATACATTCATCAGTCCATGCTAAAATTTCAATCAATTTTTATAAATATTTATATTAAAAAATTAAAAATATAAATCGATTGTTCATTTCTAAATAATTTAATTTACATAAATATAAGAGATGAGTCACTCTATATATAAAAAAATAAAATAAAATAAAATAAAAATTCCACCGTATACCTACACTTTGCTTTATTAGCAAATCTAATTTTTCAAGATTATAATGAGCTAAACAAGATAATACTCCTAAATGACTCAGTTTAAATGAGGCAAGAATTAAACCCAAACATTATATATACAATATGCCAACGATCAATATTTGCCGCATACCGATATAGAATAGATAAATGATACATAAGATATATTCGAATCAAATGTATTGATATAATATCGAGATGGTAGTAGCCAATCTTGATCAAGATATTTGCGAGCATGTTAGCTTGTCCTTTTACAACAAGTCTTTTGTTGTTTTGGTGGGCCATTCATCTACCTTATTGAGATTGAATGGTCAATAAATTAAAAATAGGATGGGGATAATTAACACTACCCACATATGAAGGTAGTCCAACGTGCTTTCGATCAGACAAAAGTGCCCAATTACATCACATCCTACGTATCCTGCGCATCCCATGGGCACAACGTGGGATAAACGCCAAGAATTTGTAAGCAAGAGAGTCCAACGTGAGATCCACTACGACCTTTTGGCTTTTAGCTACCTAACTGCAAGGAAAAGCCGATAGGCCTTCACAATGCTTTCCTGGCACTACGTTTGTACAGGCAAGGCTAAGAAATTTATGAGGGGAATTCAATTTCATGGTAATAAGTTTAAAAGCCGATTGCAGCTTCCAGCCTTGACACGGGGAGGGAAGAGTTGGTGGGTACAGGAGGAACATAAGTGAGAAGAGGGAAGAAGATGAGCACAGCAGATTTGCTTCCACAGTGCACCTAAATGTCTAATAAGAGGGTCTACGCTGCGAGTTCGGCTTGTATCTTTGACAGAAAGAATAATTCCCTTTTTTTTACGTGATGTCAGCCATTAGATCATGGAATATCTACTTTTAAAGTCCACGCAACGATAGATCCAAAAATTTTATTTTATATGATCAATATAACAAAAAAAATAGAAGAGCTTCAGAAAAAAAAATAAATAAATAAATAAATAAATAAAAAATATTAAAATTTATAAAAAAATAATAATATATAATATTTTAAATATTTTTTATAATAAAATATTATAGAAGAGCACCATAATAAAATTTTAGATATTATTAAATATTAAAATTATAATAGTTAACCAAAAATTATTCTAATCATATATATTTGATATGAGTAAAAAAAAAAAAAAGAAGATAAAAAAAATAGAAAAGTATTATAAAAAAAATGAGTTAAAAGAGATGTACCTAATTCTGATTGAGAAGAGAGATAAAAAAAATAAATAATTTTTTATTATATTTGAATTGATTATGATATAAAAAATAAATTGATGTGAGGTTTAAATATAATGGATAGAGAGATGGAGACCATGAGGTTGAGGTGGGGTATTAAAAGATAAATAGAAAAAAAATGAATAAAGGAGGAGAAAGAATGAGAGAGAAGAAGAGAGGTCAAAGTGGTATAAGAGAGAAAAAGAGGATGGGATATATGAATCATTACAGAGAAAATATAGATCCTAATTATTTTTTCTCTCTTTTGATGTAGTCCTTTAGTTATATCAAAAATAAATTGATATGAGGTTTAAATATAAGAGGTAGATGGATAGGGTTGGAGTGGAGTATTAAAAGATAAATAAAAAATTAATTAATAAAGAAAGAGAAAGAATGAGAGAGAGGGTGAGAGGTCAAAGTGACGTGAGAGAGGAGAGAGGTAGAATATGTGAGTCATTAAAGAGAGAGAATATAAGTCATAAATATCCTATTGATGTGATCTTTTTTATTTTTTACTCATTCAAAATTTTATATGAGATATAAAGTCAATTCATAAATTTAATGAAGTCAATTTTGATTTTTCCTACTAGTATAAATACATATCTAATAACTTTTTTTTGGGGAGGTCAATTGATCTTATATTTTCTCACGTGCATTCGCCAATGGGTCTTTACAGTAGATGGAAGGTAGAGATCGGAAACTTTTGAAATCTATATGAAGCAAGATCCTATGCTGCAAAAAGAGAACAATCATTCTTTCTTATGGAAGATACAACCTGAATCCCAATGCTGCATGTTTAAAGTTGCTTCTTCTTCTTATAAGAAGGAAAATTAGAAACTAAATTTTTTTAGCTTCTTGTGATTAAGAATACTTTCTAAGATATTATTATCAAATAATTATTTGTTCAAAAAGTATTTTCATTTAAAATTATGAAAATATTTTTTTAAGCAACACCAAACATGTAGAAACCTTTAGTTTTGTTTCATAGCTAATCCTCTCGTATGCATAGCAGGTCTCCAACTGGAGGGTTTATGGAACACAAACATGGGCCTCAATTAATAAATGAGTGAGGATGTGTTTCTATAGTGCTATGACATGTGCAGGATTTGCTTCTACCTTATGTTACTAATTAGATTTAGGTGATCTGAGTCTTAAACTGGTGGTCACACCATTCCGGTTAGCAGTAAGAGAATTTGGGTTTAATTTTTGGGTTATACACCCTAAAAAATTTTGATCTAGATGCTTACAATGCATGCAGGTCTTGTTTCCTCAGAAAAAATTGACAACATTATACGCTGGATACCTAATATGCTACATGGCATGACCAAGGGAGGGTCAGTTCAACAATTTTAAATAAAAAGATAGATTTTTTTTTTTGTTAAAAAAATGAGAGTTGGAAGGGGACGATCCGACGCATTTACCTTCTATGGACGTGACCATAGGGCTCTAATTCTCACCGGAGAATGTTCGATTTAGAGCCTAATTTGAGTGAATAGACGGCCTCCTCTCCACCATATGGATGAGTTCAATGAATGAGTATATCACATCAGTACCATTGAAGACCAACGAACCAAATGTCATTTTTAAACGTCATATCCGAGCCATCAGGATACGTTTCATTCTACAGTCATTTGTGCCTATATATTTAATCACAGTCTGATATCTGTCGTGATTCAAACTCAGATCACACCATTGAAAATAAAGATCCGTTCTGTTGGGATGCCACTTCAGTGGCAATAAAAAGATTGATTGAATGATAGCAAGCCTAGCATAATTGATGATGTGCACTTGATTGTAATCTGATTATTAGAAGAGCTGCAAATTGCGTGCTACAAATTTCTAAATTCAATGTATTATAATAAAAAGAACTATTTTGGCGGCCCTTTGAAATTAGGTAGTGAGTATTACATTTAAGGATGGTGAATATCCAGCCTACACCCAGTAACTCCTCCCTCCTCTCACAGAAAGCGGAAGCCACTGACTTGAAGAGTTGAAGTAGCAATCCAACCAGAGATGTCAACGGGAACGGATATCGAAATATTTTATTCATCCCTAAACTGAATGAAGCGGTTTTAATTAAAACTAAATGATGACAGCTTCAATAATGATTTTAAAAATTAACAACCATTCAGTTGCGATTCTAATTTTGATTTTGATAAATTTTCTAACGTGAACTTGATCCGAAACTGAACCTTAGACTGAACCTAACATTAACCCGTATATCAAACCCAAAACTGATCATATTCGATAATTAATACCCTCAATATCTTTTGTATTTAGTGTAAATCGACATTAGGAACTCCACCAGATAGCAGCGAAGATGACTCTATGTTGATAAAATAACCTATAAAATCTTTCTTAGTATTAATAAAATTATAAAATTTGAATAAATAATTATAAAATTATATTATAAATTATCTTATTAATTGAGCTTATTTTTCTGGTATGTTTTTTGTTCTCTTAAGCATAATAGGTTTGTGGATTAGTGAAAGCAAAATAAAGGACTGGATTGTTTCCCAAAATTCTTTTGTATTGAAAAAATTATCATTATATATTTTTTGATATAATTGAATTTAGTTTAAACTTGGATTATTGTATTTGTTGGATGGTTATATTATTATTTTTAAATTATTGAGTTTATTTGATAGTGGCATCCCTAGTTTTAGATATATTTATTAGTTAAGCTGGTATGAATTATATTATAAAAATTTTGAATGATGCCTTTAATTTGGTTATTTATATGTGAAAACTTTGAGTGAATAAAAAAAATTAAATTGGTTTTCAATTTTTGGGTTTTGATTTTGCAGTTTTTTTCGTGGTGGTTATGATTTTTTTATTTCATAAATTATTCGATTTTGGTTTCAGATAGCGGTGATGAATTTCAGTTGCAATTACAGTTTTTTTTACTAACCTCACCGTATCCATTCTATTGACATCTGTAAATCCAATTGGCTAATAAAGGAACGTTTTAAATGTCTTTAATTGTAATAGTCCCACATCGGTTGTGGAAAAAATGGTTGACCAGTATAAATGACTTAAGTGATCTACTACCAACAACTAGGCTTAAGTATTTTTGGACCGCATGGTTTAAGGCCCAAACAAGTTGTTGGGTCAGTGGTCGGTATGGAGCATTATAGGATGGTATCAAAGTCAATCCCGAAGATACTATCGTGTGAGGCTACGTTGGAATAGATTGTGCATCTCAGCGATGTACCCTCAATTCGATGGAGGAAGGTTGACCATCAAAGATGATGACGGTGGCGTGGTGGGTTTGCTTTTGGAGTCTCACATGGATGTATACTGGGAGGGGGTACTTGAGCTAAGTGGGAGGACGTCAAGGATTTAAGTGGGAGAGATTGTGATAGTCCCACATTGATTGTGGAAAAAATGGTTGATCAGTATAAATGATTTAGGTGATCTACTACCAACAACTAGGCTTAAACATTTTTGGGCCGCATGGTTTAAGGCCCAAACAAGTTGTTGGGTCAGTGGCCGGTGTGGGGTGTTACATAATGTTTTGGCATTGCTCAACTAAAAATATCGATATAGCAACACATATATTTTCGTCATTTCTCTATTTATGTAATACTATTTACTAATAACTAGTTTATAACCCTTGCGATGCACGGGATGTTTTTTTTTTTAAATATATTTTATTTTATTTATTATATATAATATTTTTTATTATTTTTAAAAATAATATTTTATTATTTTTTTTCTTCCCCCTTCGCACTCCTTGCACACCGTCGGTCGTGCCATCGCCGCCCCCGCAGTGACCATGCTCATCTTTTTGGCGTCCAACACGTACCCCCCCTCTGCCACCGCATATGGGTAGTACACCGCCATAGAAAGAAGGTACTTCTCCTTCTACCACTGGAAATTTCTCAACTAGCTCTCGTAGTCCCATTCGTAGGGCTTCAGTCCAAAAGCATCCAGCATCAACCCCACGAGCATTGGATCAATGAATTCAGATCCCATCGGATTCCTCCTCAGGATCATCTTCTCCGACATGGCAGTGGAGGTGACGGAAACGGCCTTCTTTAGACTGACGTCTGCCTCTCCACTGCTGGCAGTGGCGGCATCGTGGCGTTGACCACAACGGGAGCGGCCCCACCTCTCCTGACGCGAGCGGTGGAGGATGGCGAGGATGAAGTAGTCGCGCTCATAGTCAATAACGGTGAAGTTGGAGGACTTATGGGCGATGGCACCATGGGACATTGCGCGATGGGATGCACTTCGGTGCTCTCTTATTTTTTTGAACACATGGCATGCAAATGGATTAGAAATATGGCGATGCCTCCACATATATATATATATATGTGTGTGTGTGTGTGTGTGTGTGTGTGTTAGATAACTAGGGTCACAAATGGGTCAAGTTGGATGAGACTACACTTGACTCAATTCGGTTTCATTTTCTAATCTTGATTTTGGACTTAAACCAACCTATTGGCTAGCTGGGTCATGCCATGCTTATGAAAAGATTTTAAACCTAATGAGTTAGCCAAGGTCAAGAATGACCAAAACCCAACCTAAAATATTTGAGTTCAAGATGAGATCAAGCTGGATTAGTTCTATAATTTGAGCACTTAGGTATCATTTTTATAACTAAAAATATAACATTTCATCATCAAATAGAACCACTAAAATTTTTTAATAAAACTAAAAGAATGCCAATTTAAATATGAACATTTTTCAAGAAATTTTTTTAATGTGACTCTAGGAAATCTACATTCTCAAAGTATAAACTAAATACCAATATAAGTGTAAATACTATAACTAAAAATCCAATCAATCAAATAATCTCGTGAGAGTAGATGGGATTGTTGGGATAAATAGAAAGTGATTAATTTAGGTGTGAATTTATTTGGCAAGCAGGGAAAGATATTTAAATAGCCCTACCCATTAGGTGAGTTGGGCTCTATTCGGATCGGGCTTAGTCCAAGGTATAACAACAATTAGTCAAGCTTAGGCTCTACCTAGTCCAGCCTTTGGGCCTATTTTCTAGGCTTAAATTCAATTCTTAGACTTCAGACTTTGGGCCAGGTCTCAAACTTCCTTAATTTTTTATCAAAAAAAATATGAAATTTAGAAGGAAATGGGGAGAGAGGGGAGAGAAGAGTGGGAGGAGGGAGCAAGAGCAAGGAGGAACATGGATAGGAGGTGGAGAAGGAGGATGAAGGACCAAGCTTGGGTCAGGCTCCGGTCGGGCCGACCAAAATCTAAGTTTAGCTCATTTAACAAGTGGACTCTTATTTTAGATCTAACCCAGCTTGTGGGGCTTAGAGTCCAAGCACAAACCTATCCAAAAAGTTTCAAAATGGAGTGGGTTAGGCAAATTGTCTAGCCCATAAATAGACCTGCATCTAAGAAGAAGGAGAAAAATCCAAACCAAAGGTAGTTTTCATATCAGAGCCAAATTTTGACTCTAAACCAATCCATTTCTATGGATCTTCAAAATCAAACTAGCTTGGATTAAGTCTAATTAGATAAAGTCATGAGTTGGTCAATCCATTTGCAACCCTAATTGTAGCATTAAATTTTAAGACCAATGGACCTTTTACAATTGTCCATGCAAATCAGAAAGTGCTCCTTTGATAATGTATTTACTAAAAAATGTGATGCACTGTATTCCTCGAAAATATATTTCTTATCATAATAGCTAATACAACACTTTATAAATACTAATTTGTATATATGTTCCTAAAAGGAAAGATTTTATCCTCCAAAACAATACCAAATCCAAACACTCTCTCGAGAAAGAAAAGATACAGTACATTCTCATCAAGACAACTTCAAATAAGAAATTTTTTAAGAGAAAAACTATTAATTAGGATAATTTATTGGCTATATACATGGCATCCAATCACTATCAAATTATCCCTATCCTAGCTTAGCTAGTTAATAATAATCAAATTAAATGCACATATAATCTATAGTATGAAAAGTTCATAGTCCCGCTATGTCAAACCAACCCAGAAGCCTCTTCATGGTGTGACTATACCAATCCATTTTTTTGATATGAAGCTTCTTTGTTAGATTTTCTATTTTAAAAAGAAAAGGAAGGTAGGATGTTAAAGACTTTCTTTAACAATCTAGCCATCACAATGGCTGAGAAAGAGAAGGTGAGGGTTTTTACAGAACCATCTTCGAGACAAAAATTGATCAATTTTGACCTCAATTGGTCTTCTCTAGCCTACATTTCTTCACTGGAGGTTCCTCAGAGGCCAACTTCAGTGTCTAAAGAAACATCTTCATCGCCTCTAAGGATTTCAACGCAGCATGTAAATTTGGCTGATTCTGATTGAGATCGGCCTCCATTAGTGAGGGCTTCTTCGTTGGAACTCCATCAGAGGCCAGATCTAGGGTCCAAGGAGGTTGCCAAGGAGATCTTTACAATGAGGTGGCCCAAAGGATTTTAGCACCACAAACACTAGGTATCCATCATGAAAGGTGCTCGTCGGTTCAAATGGAAGTCTTCCAAAGCTACCAAACCTGAGATTGAAGCACTAGAGGTAAGATTTTAATCAAGTAACAGTGTTCTCAGTAGAGGAGCTTCAGCAATCAACTCAGAAGTTGAAGAATGTGTTAATGGGTAAATTCTTGGGCCGAGATTTTCGACTAGAGTTCGTGTCTAAGGAGATAAGAGCAAGGTAGAATGTAGAAGGCCATTTCTAGTTTTCCCACTCTTTGAAAGGCTGTTACTATTCGAGTTTCCTACTAAAACCATGAAGAATAAGATCCTTAACAAGGAACCTATATGCTTGAGAGCTGGAGACCTAACTTCTGGCTTGGGAAAGACTCTATATGCTCTACCTACATTTGGATCTATCTCCCTGATCTTCCTTTAGAATTATGCGAGACTGATAAAATTCTAAAGCTAGTTTCTGTAACTAGAACTCCACTCTTTGTTGATGATTGAACAACTACTTTGGCTCGAATGACATTTGCTATTCAATAGTTGTTGACATTACCAAATCTTCATGCCTAGGGGCTAAGATTCGGTTAGATGATACTATCATGTGGCAACAGTTCACCTACGAGGAATTATCGAAGTTGTGTTATTCATACGGTAAACTGACAACTCCAATGTCTTATGCTTGTGCTGAAGCAACTATGATATTAGAGACAAAGCTGGTCTATAGTCTGTGGATTTGAGTGGCAAGGGTTTAGATTCTTAGTGTCCAACCAGAACATAGATCCTATCCTAAATCCACCTTGGCTCAAGATGAATAGTAGACTGGTTAGACATTGCCAAAGAAAACTACAAAAAGAACATTCCTTTCATGAGGACAGAGGTTAGTAGACTTTACAGTACATGCCTCAGAATCTTGCTTCAGATACTTAGCAATTAATTTGCATGACCCAAGCTCGGGGAGACAAGACATGAAAATAATTATGGTGCCAATGGATGAATAGATACATCCTATTGCACCACCAGTAAAGGAAAAACATAAGAGATCCCCTACAAGTTGCAAAAGAATGCTTTTTCACCTAGCTCAGACTCTTGTCCATAGGAAAAGGTGTTCATTATAGAGTAGCAAGAGATAGCTCCGAACATTTCTCATATCTTTGCTATTGCAATTGCTCAACCTAGGCAAAATGTTGCAGTGGGTCATGCTTAAAAGGGTGTTTGGAGACCTGTTGCACAACTACACGGACCTATAGAGGTTAATCAATCAGTGGAGGTGGAATAGGGGCATCATCACACTCTTCCGAGTGTTGACTCCAATCCTCATCTAAATTATGCTATTCAGTTAAGGTCCAAGCTTAATTCTGATGCTAGTTATCAGAGTTCTTCGAATCTTCTATGGGATTCGAAGGGCTGTGTCAAACTTAATCCATCTACTGGAAGTCTTACTACTAGTAGGGATGGGTTGGATGAATCATCTCTTCCGATACCATGAAGATCCTCTCATGGAATTGTCAAGAAGTGGTTAAGCCCTCTTTTGTCAATTACACAAAAAATCTTCTACATCAGTATAGTCCATCAGTTTTGTGCTTCTTAGAAACCAGATTATCTACAAATGCCATGATTCATATTAGAAGGATATTAGGGCCAAAATGGGATATTTATATGATTCTTTCGTAGGATTGTCTAAGGGTATTAGAATAGCTTGGTTGAAGGGGGAGACTACTATTACATTTATGCACTATGATCGATAAGTTGCTTTTGGGATCTTTACTGCTATGGTTGGTTCTACTTGATTGTTGGCTACTGTTTATGCAAGTACATATATGTATAAGTATAGATGCTTGTGAGAGTAGCTACATTCAGCAATATCTTTGAGCCTACCTATTGTATTTATTAGGATTTTAACGGTGTATTGGAGGTAGAAGACAAAATTGGAGAAAAATCTTTCAAACCGGATAGCGAAGTTAGAGAGTTTTGATCCTTCTTACATCAATCTAGTTTGCTAGATCTTGGATTTCAAGGACCAAAATATGCATGGTGTAACAAACATCAAAGTTGTGCACAGATTTGGGAGAGATTAGATAGGGCTTTCACCAATGATAAATGGATGGATAATTTTTTTGAGTCTACTGTTCACCATTTAATAAGGTATGGATTGGATAATTGCTTGATCCTTCTTTCTATGATTTAGAATGCTCCTCATGGACCACACCCATTTAGATTTGAGAAATTTTGGCTTAATGTGCTGGTATTCAAGAGGTTGTCAAGTGAGCTTGGTTATGTTCTAGGAAACATCCTTGAGGTGTTAAATTGATTAAATTACTCTCTAACACTAGGAGAGAATTGAGAAAATGGAACAGAAGTATTGAAAATATATTTCACAAAAGGGCAATGTTGAATGACTACATTTATCACTTATAAATTGTTGAAGCTCAACAAAGGGGGCTCAATGTTAAATAGCATCAAAATTGCTTGCTTTTTTAAGGAACTATCACCAGAATCTTCGCCATCAAGAAATATTCTAGCGTCAAAAGTCTCAAATTGTTTAGATAAAGGAGAGTGACTCTAATATAAAATTCTTCCACCGCTCCACGATCTTGAGATGAAATAGAATGAAATTCTGCATTTGCATTCCTCTAATTGGGACATTATTGAAAACCTAGCATAGATCTGTCGGATGCTTTTGTAATCATTTCAACAATATTGGTTGGCTCAGCCACTTACTCTACCTATGGCCTTACATGCTGTATCACTTATTGTTATGGATCAACATAATACTAATATGATTCAAGAAGTCATGAAAGAGGAGATTGAGAGTGCTCTCTAAAGCATAAATCCTGATAAAGCCCATGGACTTGATGGATTTCATTTATTCTTTATACATTTCTGGCACATTATGAAGTAGGATGTAATCCAAGTTATACATCATTTCTTTGATCCTACGACTCTTCTGAAGGATTATAAGCAAATTTACATCACTCTCATTCTCACATCTTGCAACCTAGAGCATGTTAACAACTTTAGGCCCATAAGTCTTTGGAATACTACTTATAAATTTATTGCTAAAATCTTTGTTCACCGGTTTCAACCAATTTTATCTCAATTAATCTCTCCTAAACAAGATCCTTTTGTTTGAGGCCGATATATTATAGACCAAATCTTCATTAGCCAGAAACTCATGCATTCCCTTTAAAGGGCTCCATCATCTCCCAACTTAATGAAGCTTAAATTAGATACGGAGGACTATGATCGGATATCTTGAAAATTTCTAATCTCTCTGCTTCAATATTTTGGCTTTCATTCTAAATTTTTCATTTTAATTCAATAGTATGTTTCTCAATCCCCCTTTGCTTTACTTATAAATGATACACTTACTCTTTGGTTTTTACCAATTAGGAGGTTGTGCCAAGGATGCCCGTTATCACCATACATATTTATTTTATATTCAGAGTTATTATCTTAGTTTTTACACTTTGCAGTACATAATGAGCTTCTTAGGACCTACCACCCAAGCCACAGGTGTCCTTCAATTGTTTAGTTATTTTTTGTTGATGATTGTTTGATTGTAAGTAGGGCAACTATTAAGGATAGTGTTTATCTTTTTTCTATTATTGATGCTTGTTACTCTCTTCTGGGCAATCCATCAATGTGCAAAAGTCTCAAATTATATTCAGTCTGAGGACTCCTTGTGGTTTGAAGCATCAAATTCATAATTTATTTCATATACATAAGAAGATTGGTGTTTGGAAATACTTAGGTGTGTCAATCTCTACGAAGGTTCTGCATCCATTTGACTTCAATTCCATAAAGAAAAAGATATATTCACGGATTGTGACTTGGAAGTAGAAGTCTATCACTAACTGCTAGAACAATTCTTCTTCCATCAGTGTTGACATCAATTCCTCTCTATTCTCTATCTTCAGTTCTGGTGTCGGTCTCTATCATATCCAAATTAGAGGAGTTCAAAGCTTTTCTTTGGAGGCACTCTTCTTACCGAATGGCATTCCATCCTATTGCATGGTCCATAGTTTGTTTGCCTAAGGAACAAGGTGGGCATGGATTAGTCACTATAGAGGCTCACCGTACTGCTTCTTTGTGCAAGCTTACAATCCGAGTTGTCATTCACTCAGACTCTCTATAGGCAAAGCTTATTTATGACAAGTATCATTTTGAAGGGAGCTGGGATGATTGTTGCAAACCCAGACATTACTCTACAATTTGGTCTAAAATATGCAAGGTTGGGTCTCTTGTTAAGTCACATTTCATATTGTCAATTGGTATCATGGAGGTAATTGATGTGTTTCATGACCCTTGGCTATCTATGGTTCCTATATGTAAGTAGACTCCTTTTATCAATGTTGGCAATGCTAATACTCAGATGATGTTATAGACTCTTATTACTCTAAATTGACAGTGGGATACATCTATTCTGACTTCCTTATTTTCGGCTAAGATGATGATCCAAATCAAAGGCATAATCTAATTGCTGTAAGGAAACTGGGTTGATCAGCTTTGTTGGGGCTCTTATCGATTGTCTTGAGTTTCTATTATTGATATATGTTCAATTGTATTCCTTTCAGTGTAAGATGGTTTATCTAACAACTTCTCTTGGATATGGAAGCTTAATGTCTCTAGAAGAGTGAAGTTTTTTTTGGTGGCGATTACTTTGGAATCCCTTGTCTTATAAACAATTGCTCTATAGGAGGGGCATATTACCAACTAATTAATTAATCTTTTTGTGATCTTTCAACAAAGTGGCTTATCTCCATGTCAACTAGTGAACAAGGTAGTGGTTGATATTATATTATCTTCTGAACCTAATTCTCTTGTCGTTCCATCATGGTACTGGGATAGCTCTTCTACAACTTTGTCACCGTCTCTCTCTTTAGTATCCTGGCTCCCCCCCTCCCCAACATTGGAGCTATTAAGATCAATTCTGATGCTGCAATTGCCCAATCTAAGGTATTGGTGGGTTTTGTTATTAAGGATTCATTCGGTACTCAATTGCAAGTGGGAGGTAGAATGCTACATAAACTCACTGTGCCTTATGCCGAACTTGCTACTGCCTGGTTAGGATTATTCGTTGCTCTCATGGAATTCTTTAGGCCTATGTTATATCTCGAAGGAGATTCAGTCACTATCATTCATTAGCTGAAATCTCCAAGTTCTCTTGAAAATCATCAATGCTCACTACTAGTGGATCTTCATCTCTGGCTAAGAAACAACCCAACTTGCAAAATTTCACACACTTATTGGGAAGGAAATAGAGCAGCTGATTATGTGGCTAAAATGGAATTGGAAGGAGAATACAATCCTTTTCTAAATAATAGTATACCTTCCCAACTCAATGCTGTTTTGTTGGCTGATAGAGAGGGAGTGGTTTATACCCATCAATTCTAATATGAAGACCATCATAGACTTCTTTATTTTTCTATCCTGCATTAAGTTAATCATCATCTTAAGGGAAGTTATTCTTTGTTTTTGGTTTCAGTTGACTATTTGGTTATTTCCATAGGCTGAATATGGTGATTGGCATACAAGACTCTATTGGGTTGTGTATCAAATCATTGTCTCATCCATGTGCCTCCACTGCCTATGTGGCTTTACTTTGCATTACATGCTTAGGGGTAATAATTGGTGTATGATGAAGCTCCAATCAATTTTCTCCATCCACAACATTGATTGCTTATTTCAACACAGGAGATGTCAGTGGTTGGTGATGCTATGTCAAATGAAATGTTTGCTAGTTGTTGTTCGGTTGTTATCTCATTGCCAGCTGGAACAGAGGCCTTCACTTATTGCTGTTTTCTATAATGCCAGTTTGGTAATGCTTCAACAACAGTGCTCATGGGATAAGTTAAAGAACTGGTTCAAAAGCTGTTGTAGGGATTTAGGGGTTGTTGTTGCTAACATCCTTCTTATTATCAATCTTAATTTACTATAAAAGGTTTATTGCACCAAGGGGATTTCATTATCAAACTACAGTGGATCTGTTCAATATTACTATCAGATTCCTACGTATGTTAATTTACCTTATTCGGGCAAACTTTATCTCTACATCTTACTACCTAGTAGTTCATGCTATCTTGTGTCCTATTAATTCTGATATTCTATGGCTTAGGTGTTATACAACAGTCAAACCTGATAGTTATGTATGGTGTTATGTGATGAGTTGCTTCGGACTTCTGAACCCAGGCTGCTTGTATTTTTTGTTGGTAGCATTGGATCTTATGTGTAACTATTTAGTTATTTATTGAGGCCTTTGGGCTACGTTCTAAGGGAGGGAGACCCATCCGCATGTAATTATCTAGATCCAAGTTTTTGAGTTGCATCATCCAAGAATTGGACACAGAATCTCTGCTTGCTAACTAGAGTGATGTTTATGTCAGAAATTAGCTATAATGGTGTCAATGATGTTCCCCCTCGACAGCCTAGCTGGTAATATTTGACAACCACCTTAGTCCATTGCATGAAATTATTTGTATAATCTAAAAGCATGAAGCACATGAAACCAATATAATAACCATGTCTTTGAGAAATAGTTCAATTATCCTATTTTTATATGCTAAGTTTTTAAGTCTAATGTTGGTTCATATTGCCATTGAGATCTGGCCCCACCCATGCATCGAGTTGATTGGGTTGCTGGAGAGATTGGATTAATTGCTATCCTAATCAGAAGAGCCACCTTGAAGGTCGCACGTCTTTGAGGCAAAAGAGATGGAGAAGTTTGTACTTGAAAGTCGAAAGATAGCTCTGATATGAGATTTGACTTGGAACAACACAGATAAAGAAAATCTACTTGCTGGAGAATGTCCAATTAGGGATCATTCAATGCCTAAGTCAAACTCAAATCTCAAAAAATAGTGGAGGCATTGTACGAGCGGCAGGATGGTAATATAAAAAGATCGAAAGAGCACTTAGAGAAGTCCAGAGAACTTATTTGGAGGGCCTTTTCGGTTCAAGTGGATTGATCGATTTGATTTTTATTTTTTATCTAATTTGATTTAAGTTAGATTAAAATAGGATCAAATTAATATTTTAAATTTTTAATTCATATAAAATATATAATTTAATTTTGAATATATATATAATATAAGTGTATATATAAATATATGAAGTATGTAATATAGGTGTATGTATAAATATATAAAATGATGGTATTTTAATTTCAGTTTATTCGTTCGGTTCGATTTCAGCGGATCATATAAATTAATAAATCAATAATCAAATCAAAATATTAATTTTTCTATTTTATTCAATCGAACCGAATCAATTAAATTATTATATTTGATTTGGTTCGGATCGAATTGGTTAATTTAGCCAGTTTCATTGAAATTTTTTACACCCCTAGTCTGCACCATGTGGTGAGCTTTTATTGGTTAGCTTATTATTATATGGTGAGCTTGTATTGGTCGGTCACCTACACTGATTGTGATTGATTCTAAGGTATATCAATTATAATACTTCATATGTCACAGAATATCTAGACTCAAAATTCATTGTTAATCCATCCTTAAAACCATGCTCAACTCAAAAAGTCGATAGACTTGGATCAACTAATGGAACTAGGAGTCCGAGTGATAGCATTTGTACAAAAAAATCTCGCACTTCATCCCAAATAGAAGTAGGGCCGCTAACATACACAAAAGTTCCCAAGGCTCATTGGACTTCTTTAGCCCAGACCAATCAAAGTTGGGTCTCAAGCTCGACCAAACAAATCCCCCGAACCCAAGCACAATTCGAGTTCAACCTGGACCTAACCCATATCCACATAACATAGGTTAACAGAAGCTATAAATTAATCTCGTGATTATAATATCTTATATCAAGTTCAAATCCAACTTTGCCTCCTTCTCTTATGGGTTGGTCAAAGTCTTTTATGTTTTGCTATGTAATTCAAATTTGAGTTGTAACACCCGAAACCGTTCTTAACCCTCCATATCACCAAGCTCATGCCCAACCCATTTGCCACTAGGTCGTGGGTGCATCTTTCGTGCGGAATCCACTAATCTCTTTGAGATTTGTCTAGGCAAATGAATGGAGTTTGGATGCTTTGAGAGTAGTGCGATGTGATCCAATGGTAGCTTCGTGAAAAGGAAGGTAATGTCAGGAATGACAGGGGTGATACGGACTATGTCATCTGGAGCTCTAACATCAAGCTATTAGTTGCTGAGGGATCTCTTCTCTTTGACTATCTATTCCTGGGACAGAGCTCCATACCATGTGGGTAGACATCATCTGCACGAGACGTGAGCTGCGAGCTGAAAGAATCTTCGTGGAGAATGAATCGGCCATAGTCATTGGCTAGATTCAGGATGAAACGAAGCATCTGTAGATCCATTCACTGCTCCATGATATTTGGAGGTCCCTTAATTTGTCACACTACTGTGTCGTCTATCCGGCACATACTCCAGAAGATGAAGAGTATCGTGGATTGAGTTGCTTTTTTTTGTTATCGAGCACATCGAAAACTGAATCTGGTAGGCCCAGACAGAAGGCCTCACAATGCTCAACATCATATATACCACTCATAGCAATATAAACCCATGTAGCCAAAAGTTATCAATGGAGGACCACAATTGCCACCATTCTGCGGAAGATTGAAAGGCTATTAGGTGTGCTACTACAACTATAGGGTGGTCCATCAAAACTACTGGCCTCATTGCAAATCGCAACGCACCATGTGGGACTATTTATTTCTCGCATGAACGCGTATTGCTTCAATATCAATTTATCCATATTTCAAATCCCATGCATCTAGGCAATCTTAGCCAATCCAAACTAAAAAGATGAAGTCACCAAGTTTGGCCATTCCGTGGTGGGGCTTCCTCAACTCACAAGGAAAGCTTTCCATGGGTCTAGATGTCTACACGTGCTAGGATAAAAATTGGGTCATGTTGTACTTTAGCAAAACAATGGCCCCCCAATCTATCCATGAAAGAAGCGTGGGGGTAAGGTGAGGAGAAAATCCAATTTGAGTAAGATGATGAATAAAAAGGAGGTCATTCATTAGCTAGCTAGCAGGACTGGAAAGGAGCCAAATATGAGCCAAGCTTGAGCTTTAATTTTGAGCACAACTCAAGCTACTCAAGAACAACTTACTGAAGAGAAAAGTTAAAAATCATTCGAGATCTTAATCTTTATAATTTGAAGTAATAATCCAATCTTAATAACTTATGTTAATTTCTCTAATGTATAATTATAAAAATCAAATTTATTATTTTGTAAAAGTGATTAATATGTGTAGGTATATATACATATATTATATATAACTTAGACATATATATCTCAATCTAATTCAAGCTCGAATATATTATTTCTAACTCGATTCATTTGTTAAGCGAGCGATCTAAGCCTGAGCTAAATTTTGAGATGAAGTCAAGTTAGCTCACAAATATTTCAGAAGTTCTCTCCTTTCCACTAATTCTAGCCTATGACCATATTCCATCATAAGAGACACCCAGAACCTCTAGATGCTCAACTGGTTTAAAAGTAGAGAAAAGCAAAGGGCGTAGCCTATGTGGAAGATAAGGCCAATGACTCATCCAACCATTTAAAGCCAATACCTTATATATATAAAGGGAGGTCTCTCTCTCTCTCTCTCTCTCTCTCTCTCAACCAGTGAGGTCATTGTCTGGCTAAATGGAAAGGGTGGGGGTGGGAACTCGTGGGCAAGGTTATCTGCATCCTTAGGCACCTGTCCACTTCGGTTGGCTTGGTCGGCATTATCCTGAAGAGCACCAAAGAGCCAATGGGTTCTCAAGTCGAAGTTTCCACTTGGTGCACAATCTTGAATTGGATTCGCTTCAGAAGTCTACTGATAAAGGAAACAAGGAAACACATCCAATATCAGATGAGGTTCAGAGAGGATCCATATGGAAAGAGACATCTATAACCTGTGGTAGATGCATGGAATTAATATAATGGTGGAGGTGACACACAACTTTGTTTTAACTTCCAAGTGCACACAAGGCACCAAGAACGCAATCGCTCCTGTATATTATGTACCTTATCCATAAACCAAACCTCTATAAACAAGACTGAAAGGTGCATGTGACCTGCAATACGGCCTTATTGCTATGGAGACAAGATTTATGAAAAGATAGTGCCATAGACATCCACTTTGGATGTGACCACCTCTCTCAAGTGTCGTCAATGACATTACCCTCCATCCGAATTCCGTAGTTTTTGGTGAAAGGGATGTCTCTTTTGGACTCATTTCTGGATACCACAAGCATCGCTCCAATGACGAAGGGTTAAGGTGCCTTTACGTGCACCACGTAAACCCCTACCTAGGTCTATGCCTATCCTAGAACGACCTCCTCCAAGGCAGTACTAAATTATTGATGGCATGCACTAAACGGCTTGTCCATCTTGCCATATATCATTGCAAACAACAGGCACTCTTCATTCACTTCTTTTGCATTTTTGGGGTCATTGGCAATTTAATTATCATATATATATAAGGTGCCACACTATTCTTGATTTTTAAAAAAGATACAAATTAATTAGGTTACACAATCCGGTGATCAGACTGCATCGAACTTGAACTAGTCTAGTCTCAATCAAAACAAATTTTATTACACTTAAATATTAAAAATCCCTAGCCTATGCCTCAATAGTTCAGCTAAACATGCATGCAATAGATTTAATATTAGTTTCACTTACAGCACTGGATGATCGTTTCTTAACTCCGTAATACTGCATGAATTGACATCTAAAGTACATCAAACATTAAGAAACCATCAGTACGTTGTAATAACCAAACTTCAACATTCTAGTTACTATTACAATCATCATATCTAATAGTTAAAAACATTAGTCTAGCATGGTAGAATTCCCATATAAAAACCCCATCTGATATATATGACTCTCTCTATGTAAACATGGATTAATACTTCTTCCAGAGTATCCTAGCAAAAAAGGGAAGGCCCACCTTCCACCATGCTCTCCATTTAATCAGTCCCTATCAGTGATAACTTGCCTAGAGGGTTGACAACCTAGTGTTAATTAACAAGCCCTGTACTGTTGTACTAAGAGCAGTTTGCAGATAAGGAATAGAATGGACGAGAAGATTTTGATAAGAAGAAATAGTGGTGGTCCTTCAAGAATCAAGTCCATATCCACATAACAGTAACAAAGTAGGAAAGAGAGAAAAGTGTGGGGAATGAAAGAAGTGAACATGTGAAGAAAGAAACAAAAGGACTTGGTGCAGAGAGAGAGAGAGAGAGAGAGAGAGATGGGAAATGAAGTCTGGGTCAATCCCCATCGATGGTCATGTGTAATACATAAAAGGTGGCGAAGCAAATAGTGGGGAGATGGGAGTGCACCCGGTGTCCTTTTTTTTTTTTTTCTTTTTTCTTTGTGGGGATTTATGCGGCTACAAGATGGAGAAGGACCAAAACCAGTGGCACCATGAGGGAAGGGGATGTGACCATACCACTGTAAACGTTCTATATTTCTTGCCATCAGTACTTTTATTTTGCTTTTTTGTTGACTATTTATCTCACTTTTCATGCATCCCGGGTCCTACGATTGTCTATTTACTTTTGTGCTGTTACTGCCGTGATCCACATGATGACATTGTTAGATTGTTAAGGAAGCATGATTGGAGCTTGGTTAAAGATGAAGTGACTGTGCCCTTATCTAAGGATATGCATGAACTTTTATAAAAGCTAAGCTTGTGCTACCATCCAAATGTTTGTATGGGCATTTATAATAATGAGAAGATTCTTAAGATCTCAAGCTTCTTTTGATAGGTGCTTTTGGATAATGTATCAAAAATATTCTATGAAAAAATGGTGACAAATATCGGACTTCATAGTTCTCAGGTTGAGCATAATGCTAGCTGCTAAAAATTTTTACATGCAATATATTTTGTTTTTGTTGCAACCTAATCACGAATCTCATCTTATCAATATAATCGAAATAAAGAAAAAATAAATATTTGATTTGGACTTAAACAAGATCTACATCTTTTCTAGAGTTGGGAGTAGTACCAGAGCAAGAGGATAGCAATTGCCTTTCCTCTTACAGTGGATACAATCTAAAAATACTACTCATTTAATCCATGGTTTGAGAGAACGATCCAACCATGGTCGCTAGGAAGATATAGAATTCCTGAATTGTTTCGATAGGCACGTATATTTTAATTCTTAATTATTTAGTCATCCTATACAAAACCATTATTCATCCTAGGAATGTGATTATATTTGCACTTGTATCTATTTTATTTAAATAAGCCTCAAACTTATTCATTTTTTGATCACATCTTCGAGGTGAAAGTAATATGGATAATATCCATCCGGATCAATTTTCGTATTCGAATCAATCTAGATATGGATAGAAGTTTGAAAATCCGATTAACATCCGTATACATATTCGTATCCATATCCGTCAAAGAAAAATGAATATGGATATGGATAGGCAACTATCCGATCTATATCTGAGTATCCGAATCTACCTGTAATCCTATATAATTTTATATAACACTTATTATTTTTTATAAAAAATATACAACCATATAATTAACATATTATTAACTTGATTTATCATCTATTTAATAATATTTTTAATTTTATAATTATAAAATTTAATTATCCAACTTATGTCCATAATTATATCCATACCTTCACTATCCAAATTATATCTGTATCCATTTAAAATAAATATAGATATAAATTTTTTATCTGAATAATATTCGTATCTATATTCATTAAATAAAATAAATATAGATATGGATATACTGGTATTCGATCCATATCCGATCTAGTTTCAGCCCTATCACATCTTCATTTGGAGTACCCTTTTTACTCTCTCTTCCTCCAAGTACATCTTATCTATTGGCTATTCTTTTTGAGTCTTGAAGTGGAACTTTGAGAGTGCTATTTTTAAGTGTGCATTTGGTACTAGATCATGATCAAAGATAACAAAAAATAAGCTGGCCATCATAAAAGAAATTTCAATCACACCTAATCAGTGCATATAACAATGTTGACTATAATGCAACTAGTGACAAAATCTATTAGCTAATCAGGTTTGGCTAAAGATCGACTCTATTGAAGTCATTTCTTAGCAAACAAATTATTTCATTTCACCATTATATCCAAAATGTTCAAATTGTGATATTCAAGATAGCAGCTTTTCAAATGTCTTATATCATCAAAGAAGGCAATCAAATAGATAATTGGCCCGATGACATGTTAAATTAGTCCAAGCTGAGAGATAAAGTAGTATTTGTAGTCCATAAAGTTATTTTTAAAAGGAGTTTACACTCCTACCAAAAAAAAAAAAAAGGAGTTTACACTCCTCCATCCTATGGCTCAGAAATCACACATCTTGAAAGAGTAAAAAAATGTGAAGTAAAGAAAAGAAATATGTGAGGGATAAGATAGCCAGTCTTAATTTGTCTGACATCATTTCCTATTTAGTATTTTAAATAATCAGCATTTTATACTTATTTTTTGTTTAAAATAAAGTCTCTTTTCTGTTACTTTTCATGCATACTTAAACATATTTTCATGCATAATTTTATTTTTGAGAAAATTGCTTTGATACATATGTATACATAAATCAATAATTAAATGAAAGTATTAAAAATTGAGCATAAAATTTTCAGTCAGCATGAAAAAGGGACAAAAATGAAAATCCATAATCCAGATATCAAACTTTTAAAAATAAAAATATATAAATTATTTTTTAAAATAAAAAATTAAATTTTTAATCCTCGATGATAGCAATTATGATAACATCCAATCCACTCAAAGCTCTGCATAATATACGATATTTGAATTATTTTCTCCTATATATTTCTCATTCTATCTCGCTATCTGCCTATCTCTCTAATCTTTCAGTAAATATCAAATCGACAAAACTAAACCAACTTTGGACTTAATTTTTTCTTAATAACAAAAAACTATAGTTAAAAACCTAATAGCTTGAATAATTTTTGTAACCAGCTCTTGACATCCGACAAGTTGCCTTGCAAATGTTGGTACGAGCAGCACACCAAAACATTAAAAAAAAATTGTGAAGGATTTTTTTTTAATAAATTGATAGGAATCAAGCTTTCAATATCACCAATTTCTTTAATAATGGATATGCCCTCAGAATAAACTGCCCTAATGGAGCTATCCTCAGGATTTTTTTAAAATTTTTTTTCCCACAAAGTAACCAGCAATGGTTGGCCGTTTCTGTGAGTTCTCCACGAGAGGAAGCTTTGGTCAACTGAAAAGATGGAACCTTTGGCATTGCCAGGTTCAAACAAAGCAGGTGGCGTGGATTGGCAACTTATTGATTGCACGGAACCATTGATTTGATAGGCCACGCTGCTTCAATTTGACGCGGACCTCCTAAAAACTAATTTTGTGGAATGCCAATATCCCACAAAAAAAATAAAATTATTTTCTTTTATTTTTCGTTCCAATTCCAAAAAAAAAAATTATTTTTATTAAAAAAATCTAATTTCAGTTTTTTAGTATTTAAATTATATTCAATTTCTGTTGCAATTTCAGTCACGTAACAAATATGTTAAAAAATATGATCAATCAGATTTTCATTCTAATTTTTAATAATTTTAATTCTAATTTTAATCCAATCAACCATATCCTAATAATAAGGTCATAGAAGTGAATAAATAGTTAAAATACATAGAAAGTTTACTCTTTTTGGCCTTACTTTTGAAACAGAAATTGTTCATTTGATGCGTTGCAGAGCGTGGTCTTTTCCGCACTAAAAACATGGTTGACACCTTAGGTAGAGGAAGACCTTCAACAAAGCGTGAGATCATATGGATTAAGATCTCCCGTCATGATGTTTGAGGTGTAGCTAAGATATTTGGATGTTTGCTAAGAAACTGATTGTTGCTGTCAATTTTTTCATCATCTATAGTTTGAAATGAGTATCTGCAAAATAAAATTTACATTAATTAAAGTTATTTTTGATGGGATCATCCGATGCTTAAGTTAGAGAAAAAAACTAAGCAACAGTAAAATGAGAACGATGACAGAGCTCAATGTCCCAAAATGACTTACCGAAACTGTTGCCTTACCCCCTTTTTATAGAGTAGATGATCGTAACTGTCGGATATGGTCTCGCATTTAGCGACATAGAATCATAGGACGGTAATCTCGTAATGGGTTATTAGTCCCCATAGATTACGCTGCGATATCAGTTGAGTAACTGTCCGTGACGGTTATAATATATTTGAATGAGTCGGCCGATTATGCGTCGGGAGTCGGTTGTCGATTAGTAACTCTGAAATACCGATGGTCGAAGTAGTCTGTTGTCTGTAGAGTCCGAACATTGACCGCTTACCGATTTGGATCGGCAAAGATGGATCGATCGGTCGGTTGAAAGTAGTGTCGGTCTGCTCAGCCAACATATAGTCAGTAGTCGCTTTCAGGGTCGTTCATTTATTTGATGGGTCAAAGTCGGGTGTCGATCGGACTGTTCTGGAGATTGGTCGGCAAATGGGGGCCAGTCAATTTTTTCCAACAATTGCCCCCCACTTCTAAGTCCAAATGGCGAGTCATCGTGTGCGTAGCTACGTGGTCGGTCACTTTGGACGAAAGGAGTGATTATCTGTTATGTCGAGTCTCGATTTTGTCGCCACATTCTCCGGAATACGATCGATCATCCCCTTTGTCGTTCTTGAACTATCGTATCGGCAGAGAGATCTGGTGTCAGGCATCATTTGCAGAAGGTGAGCTGGCGCCAGTCATTATATTGGGAAGGCGAACCGACGTCGCACGATTCAACTCTGACCTGTAGATTCCCGCCACGTGTCGGGGTGTCATTGTGTCGGAGTTGTTCATGCAGATGGAGGTGATGTGGTTCAATCTGGTGCAAGTGCGTTCGAACCATCGGGCCAGTGATGGGCTCAGATGTTGCCACGCGTCGTCATCTGGCATAGCTTCGGTTTGGCTGCTTTCATCTGATCTGTCGGGCATTCCTCTATATAAAGGGGCTCTGTCAGCCAGGTACTCATTCTTCATTTTATCTTTTCTGAAAAGAAGGCTTTGTTAGAGAGCAGCTTTTGAGTGAAAATTACCTTTTGTCGCTTTTCTCAGTCCAGATTCTTTGAGTATTTTCAATGAGTGAGGTTGTCACAGGGGGTGGTTGGTCGTGGGTTCCGACCGACGACTCTCTGTCGAACTCGGAGGCTTTTCCGTTATGGAGTTTGACCGTTAGTCAGTTTTAGAAGTGGCATCGTGCTTCATGCCAATGTCAGCTTTTTACTCCTGGTGCCGATGGTGGGGTCGACGACTCGTTTCTGTGTATCCCGCATCCCCGTCTCAACTGCATGATTAAAGTCATTTTTATCGGTGGACGAAAATCTGAAGCCCGCCCCTAGCTGTTCTTTTGAAGAGGGTGCGGCCGCTACTCGAGTTTCATCGAGGATGGTTTGATCGTTGGTCGTACTCTGAAATCTTTTTCTAACTCCAATTTTTGATCGGCTTCCAACCAGGGGGGTGCGGTTGTTAACCGCATTCTCTATGTAAAAGTGGATCAGACTGTTGATATGGTTGGCCAGGCTGCATGATCAGCCAACCATCTTCGCGGTCTGACCCGATGCGTAGCTTCCAAGCTGGAAGGCAAAATTTATTAGAGATGCCGATCCAAGACGGACCTGTCAGTTCTTCGGTGGAATGAAGATTAGTCGGCGCCCTTGGTTTTTCTTTTTGTATGATCAGACTCCGGTCCAATTTTGTAACTCCTCTTTTTGATAATGAAAGTTCTTTTCTGAAATACTTTCCTGTGTCGTCGAATTTGTAGTATTTACTTGTTGATCTGTCTCTGAAAGTAGATTGTAGATCCGACTATTTCGCAGACTTTGTGGAATCTGCTAGTCGAGCAGTGTCCGACGTATTTGGTTAGGATAACGATGGCAAGTCAAATATCCATCGTCCGGACCTTGGTCAGACTCATACGTCGTGTTGTCTGATAAACGATGGCAAGCCGAATATCCCTCGTCTGGTCGTGGACATATCGATGTAATTCCAATCCGACCTTGGTTGTCTTGACATTTTGTCTTTCTTAGTTGATGCTAAGTTGACAAATTAGCCAGCTGCTTGGATCGCGAGCTGACTATAGAGGAGCACGGCTTTTACAGAGGAGATCTTTGTTGCCGATGCTAGCCTCCCATTGATGTTGATAATCTCTCGATCAGCCGTAGCAGTGTCGGTGTAGTCCCAATCCGACCTTGATCGTCTTGGCATTTTATCTTTCTTAGTTGATACTAAGTCGGCAAATTAGCCAGCTGCTTAAATGGAGAGCTGACTATAGGGACAGCGTGGCTTTTGTAGAGAGGATCTGTGTCGCCGGTGCTAGCCTCCAGTTGAAGTTGGTAGATCGGTTCTTTGGGAGAACCGGTATGTCATCGGTGTCAAGATAGTCGATCCTCTAACTTTTACAGTAAAAATCGAAGTATATTCGATATCGAGATCATCGATCTTCTGATTTTTACAATGAAAACTGAAGTATATTCAATATCGAGATCGTCGATCTTCTAACTTTTATAGTGAAAGCCGAAGTATATTCGGTGTCGCTTTAAAATCGCAGTCGGAATGTCGGTTTTTGTAAGAAGATCGAAATATAATCAACACCGAAGCAGTTGATTCTTCGAGTGGTTGCATTCGGAAAGAAGTCTTATTAGCTAATTGTCGAAACAACAACAGCGTCGTAGTGAGGAATTTGAATTCCTCGAACATCATCTTCCAAAAAAATTATTACATTATGGAGCTACAGTCACTTCATCGACTTCTCGTCGAAAGTTGCCCCCCGATCCAGCCGTTTGGAGATCATGTTGATGACTCCTGTAGTCGGCTGGTTATTCACAGCTTCCTCAGTCGGCTGGAGTCATCGATCGGTAGGAGGTTGAGTCAGTAAGTCCCTCCGATATTTTTCAAAGTAGCCCCGTCGAATCAGGATCTCTATCTCGTCCCTGAGCTGGATGCATTGTTCGGTATCATGACCATGATCACGATGGAACCGACAGTACTTCTTCTGATCGCGGTCCCTCGACGGCGCTCTCATCTATAGAGGGTGTCATAGGTATTCTGCTCCTTCAATCTCCATAAGAATCTGCACACGAGGAGCAGAGAGAGGAGTGTAGGAGTCATACCTGTCGTAGTTTGACCTCGGACTCTATCGTCGAGATGAAGTTCGTTCATCAGTAGGTGGCCGACTTGATTCAGCCGCAGCTTCTTCTTTCTTCTGTTTTATCTTCTTCTGACCCTTGCCTTCTGTCTGGCATCGGTCAGAAGCTCCTTCATCCATGCGCATGTATTTGTACGCACGCTCCAAGAATTCAGCATACGTCCGAGGGAGGGTCTTATCCAGTAAGTACGTGAATCGGGATCTCCTCAGACTTCTTTTCATGGCTGATATAGTCATGTCTTCTTTGAGGTCCCTGACCTCAAGTGTGGCGGCGTTGAATCGGGCCACAAAATCTAGTTGCTCCCTAGATTGTCATGAGAGCCTTGTAGCTCTCAAAGTGATCGATTGGGTTGGTGGAACCATCATAGGACTCCACATGCAGCATCTTGAACCGAGTCGGGATCGGTTCGTTCAAAATAAGTCGAGAGAGAGGCTGGATGGTATGGAAATCGAAGTCGTTTGATGATTTTTGACTGTCTGTCTGGAACTGGGCGAGTCGGCGGTTGATTTCTTCGAACTTACGTTTGTAGACTTCAAGCCACTGATGGTGGGAGACTTTAGGGGTTGATCCTTCCGATGAATTAGAGGCAGACAGTGTTTGCGGTTGCTTCCCCTTCCTTGCTCGATCTAACTGAAAAAGAAAGGGGCACTGTGAATGGTGGGTGGCGCGTTGAGAGTGCCGTAAGTGCCGCTACTCATCCCGTTGAGAGAGCCGAGATCATCACTCTGGTGGAGGAGACAGAGATCATCCCGGATGATGGTGGCTATGCTTAGAAGGCGCTGAATGTGCTATCGATTGCTCCGCCGGCAGTTGTGGTGGTTGGATTTGCTGTTGTTGGAGGCTTTTGACTGCCTCCATGAGGACGTTTATTTGTTGCACGATCGTAGCAATCTGAGCGTCTGTGGTAACCATGGGGCATGGAGAAATGGGCTCTGCTACTCAAGGCAGGGGAAGGGTCTCTTTCCGACGGAAAGAGTGTCTCGTCGATCCGGTCACCGCTGATCGTTGAGCTCTGATTTTCGTCATTATGAGTTTCCTTCTTATTCTTCTCCCCTACCTGGCATGCCAATCTGTTGCTGCCAATCCTCTCATCATTTGTCACCGGGAACGAACACTTCCAAAATGAAGTCTACACTGACCGGAGTTATCTCCGGTGGAGACCCTTTCGATGCTTAAGTCAAAGAGGGAGATTAGGCAACAGTAGAATGAGAACATTGATAGAGCTCAGCGTCAAAAAATGGCTTACCGAAACTGTTACCTTACCCCATTTTTATAGAGTAGATGGTCGTAACCGTCGGATATAGTCCTGTATTTAGTGGAGTAGAATCATAAGACGGTAATCTCACAATAGGTTATTAGTCTTCATGGATTACGCCGCGATATCAGTGGAGTAACCGTCCGTGACAGTTATGATATATTTGAATGAGTCGGTCGACTATGCGTCGGGGGTCGGTTGTCGGTTAGTAACTCTGAAATACCGACGATTGAAGTAGTCTGTTGTCTGTAGAGTCTGAACATTGACCGCTTACCAATCTGAGTCAGCAAAGAAGGTTCGATCAGTCGGTTAAAAGTAATGTCGGCCTGCTCAGCCGACATATAGTCGGTAGTCATTTTCAAGGTTGTCCATTTATTTGGTGAGTCAGAATCAGATATCGATCGGATTGTTCCGAAGATTGATCAACAAATGAGGGTCAGCCAGTTTTCCCCAACACTGATGAAGCTAGTTGAGGCCAATTTTTTTCGTTTGTTCTGGTTATCTACGGGCAACTCTGTTTCCTTCGATAAGAGAGAATTTTGCTTCATTGGTTGGAAAAATTATATTAGAAATCATATATTTTGTCCATTTGGAATGTCCCAACCCCAAATCTTATATATCGAGGAGATAAACTCATAAATGTAGAATGAGGAAAGTTAATAACATAAACAAAATAATATTTTAGTTTATTACTTATGTATATAGATTCATATTTTTTACTGAAAAAGAAATTGTTAACCACCAACGGTATTACACATAAATCAAATAATTTTTGCCTGGTTATTAGTTATTTATCCTCTATTTCTAATCTATGAATTAGGGATGAAGTCTTTTTAGTAGTACTCCTAGTTAACGCGTTAACTAACAAGAAGCAAATAGTGCTTCTCTAAGTATTAAATTTATATGATTACCATCAGAAGAAAAAAATTGATGAGCATAAACACTACTCGTAATCAAAAAGAAATAGGCATTCATGAGAGCACCGTCATGTAATTATCATGATATATTGCATCCATATCTCTTATAGTTATTAAGATTTAATTTGTGGTACTATGAGATGCCTCCATCTAAGAAGGCAATTAGCTGCTAAATCATATATGTTTCATCGATGTCCTACAGGCAACACTCTGTTTTCCTTTGCTAATTTAACATCATTCTTTTTTCCTCCTTAGTTGACATTTAATCAACTTGCTGGCCTAGATACATTCACCTAAGGTAACACTAGAGAAATCTATTTTTGTAATCAGAATATTAAATTATACAAGGTGACCTAAAGAGAATTATATATAGGAAAGCACCAGGTGGGAAAACAATCCTCACCAACTCACAAGAAAAGGCTAATAAACCTAGAGACAGAAGACCACCACCACCACCAGAGAGAGGGTAATCTCACAAATATCATCCTACTCTCACAAATATCATCCTACTCCAACTCCTATAAAAAAGAAATAAAAGAAAGAAAGAAAGTAATTAAGAAGATACTGTGGTTCAGAGCACAGTGGGATAGAAGGAAAGGACAAAGATAAGAAAGATAAGAAAAATAACAGGTGGAGGAATTAATAGAGAGGAAGGCCCTCTTCCCACTATCCCTCTCTCCCCCCACCACAGTATATATACCCCAGTGCCCATCTCAGTAGTATCAGCCAACCCCACATATATCCAATAGATCACATCACAGCTCCAAATTTGGCCCTCTCCACTATTCCTAATCCCATACCAAAGATTTGGGCCTAAAAAGATGGGAGGCAGCAATAGCAACTGGAGCAGCGGCGGCGCCACCGGCAGCAAGCTGCTGGAGATGCTGAACGTGAGGGTGGTCGGCAACGTGGACCGGCCGGCGCCGGCGCTGGTGCTGTCCCACGGCATCGGCACCGACCAGTCGGCGTGGAACCGCATCGTCCCTTACTTCGAGCGCGACTACCGCATCGTCCTCTACGACCTCGTCTGCGCCGGCAGCGTCAACCCCGACCACTTCGACTTCCGCCGCTACGTCACCCTCGACGCCTACGTCGACGACCTCCTCGCCATCCTCGACGCCCTCCGCATCGACCGCTGCTTCTTCGTCGGCCACTCCGTCTCCGCCATGATCGGCATCCTCGCCGCCATCCGCCGCCCCGATGCCTTCCTCAAACTCATCCTCATCGGCGCCTCTCCCAGGTACCATATTATTAATTACTACTACTACTACCACCTCCTACCATACCATATCAAGTCTTGGCATTTGGATCGAAGCTGATGGATTCTTGCTGTTGATATCGTTTGGAAAAATGAAGGTTTTTGAATGATGAGAACTATCATGGAGGATTCGAGGAGGGTGAGATAGAGACGGTGTTCGCGGCGATGGAATCGAACTACGAGGCGTGGGTGAGGGGGTTCGCGCCGCTGGCGGTGGGGGCGGACGTGCCGGAGGCGGTGAGGGAGTTCAGCCGGACGCTGTTCAACATGCGGCCGGACATCACGCTGTTCGTCTCGAGGACGGTGTTCAACAGCGATCTTCGCGGGGTGCTGGGGCTCGTGCGGGTCCCCTGCGTCATCGTCCAGACGGCCAAGGACGTGTCGGTGCCGCCCTCCGTCGCCGGCTACCTCAAGGCCCACCTCGGCGGCCGGACCACCACCGAGCTCCTCCACCACACCGAAGGCCACCTCCCCCACCTCAGCGCCCCCGCCGCCCTCGCCCCCGTCATCCGCCGCTCCCTCTCCCGGTGACCGCCCGCCGCCGACCGCCGCGGCCGGCCACCACCACGGTTTTATTAAACGTAGTGCTGTTTGGCTGTGACACGTGGAGAATAAGGTGTGGTGTTTTTCTTGGGTGGTTGTACTGGATAAATTATATTTATCTCAAAGAGTACCTCACGTGGTCGTCACGTGATATAGGCTTTGTCTTAACCCTTGTCCTTTTTTTTTTTTCTTCAAATCTTTTGGCAAGAGTATGTTGGAGGAACGGATGGGTTTTCCTTCTATTTTGCTTTGGAAAATCTACGTTAACGAGTGGGAGACGTAAAGTGGAACGTGTGTACGTCCTTGTGTTTTGATTTGATGCGTGGGTGGCGTGGAGTTCGCCGCATAAATTTGTTTTCTTTTTTTCTTTGTAACTTTTTAGTTCAGAATTCAGAGAGAGAGAGAGAGAGAGAGAGAGAGAGAGGCCGAATGATTTGGTGCGTGTGAGATAAAGTTTTAATGATGGAAGCAATTAAATCTGGATTAGATTTGTCCCGGGGAGGACCACCACCAGTGTGCAATCTTATCCTTTTTTGGGTCCATTGATAGCTTTAGCTTGCCAATGTTCTGTCTGCTTCACAAAGCATTTGGGTTTGGTGATTAGAAAGGACAAATCGTGTTCGTTCTCCAATTTATTGGATGTTTCTGATTTGGAAAATTAGTTGGCACCACGGCTACTTAGGCTAGGGTTTATACCATTTAATTATTACATGGACCAGGTCAAATGGATCAGTCTAATAACCGCTCACAATATTATTTTATTATATTTAAATAATTCAAAATCAAATGAGGATTGATCCACAATTTGGATTGATCCATTAAATTTGATCCATATAATAATTTTTTATTTATGTCGATCTAGAATTTTTTTTTTAATTTTTGATAATCTATGTCGATCTAGATTAGCAGCAAATGTAGGTATGCTTGCACGGCATCTTACTCAAAAAAAAGAAAAGAATAGGAAACACATGTAATCATGGCTTTTCCTCTTGATTGAGAAGAAACACGGGTTTTATAGAAAGAAACATCTTGACAACAGTGGATGATCGCACCAATCTACTGTTTGAGTTACACTTGCCCCCTGTCCTTCTCTTCCAAATTTTGTCGTGATTTACTAGATGATGGCTTTAAAAGATGTGGTCCATGATTCTTGTGGATAAGTTTTCTTGATCTACCTTTCGATCTTGAAATTTCATATTATCATCTTTCCCCACTATCTAAATTTTCTCTTAGTCAAAAAGGCAAAATATTTTACTTACAAGTGATGAAACCCCATGAACTTTGGATACCTTAAGATATTCTCAAAGAGTGTACAATAGATGGTATAGAGAGAGAAAATTGACATTCTTGCTTGGTAAGCTCGTTTTCCTAAATATTTTCTAGATAGGGTTGTACATGTGTCACATACATCTAGATAGCAATTAGCCACTTAACCAGTAAGGTGTCATAGCATGATATCTTGGACCAAGGTATGAGTCGACTATAGAAAATAGAAAATTAGCAATGAATTTTATAGCGAGGAGATACTATTTGTCTCAAAAAATAACTTGCATATATAGTAGTAAATATAATTATCTCTAGAATAGTTATACATACTCAAAGCGATTAAACTAACTGCCTCTTAAAATTTTCTACTTACAGTAGCAACCCTTTTTCTACTATAATTATTTTTTAGTGTTAAAATATCAATACCGTTGCTAAAGTTTTAGCACTGGTGGCTATAAAAGATATTCTTTGTTCGCCGCTAGTATGTTATTTTAAATATTTAGAAGTAATTTTATAACTTTTTATCAATTATCTTTTGGTCACTAAAAGTCGCAGAGAGAGAGAGAGAGAGAGTGGGGGCAATCATCAGGCATTGACAATTCTAACCTAACCTTCTCAGATGACCCTCTTGACAAACTTTTGCTTTTCATTAGTAAAACAAAAAGATATTTGATCATATCTACATTGTTCCTTTTACACGCACTGAGCCATCATCTATCATCTATGCATGATAGTGTTGTCTATGTTTGTTGTTACCTGGTGAAAAAGCTCCAATTCTCAATCTCAATGGGCCACACTTCCTCTCTGATCACAATTGTAAATGACCTCCATTTTGAAGAAGCATGATAGTGTGTAACCAGGGGTGTTAAGAGCTAAGCATTAGTAAGCAAGACATAGCTCAAAGTCAACTTATTTTATAATTAAGCTAAACTAGTTTATTTAATTTCATGCAGCATTCAAGCTATTCGTGAGTAGCTCATTTAGAAAATTTCTCGAATGTTTAGGATCATCCAAAACTTTCATATATATATATATATATACTTTGAACTGATATTTTTGGGTTTATATTTTAATATTAAATTTAAAATATATTATATTTTTTATAAATTATACCAATTTAAGATGAATAAATAAATATAAAAATAATATGTAAAATATGAAAATTATTTATGTATTAATACTTTGAGCTAAATTAAGTCGAGCTTAAGTAAGCTGAGCCCACCTTAAGCTTGGCACAACTAAAATGCATGGGACTTGTAAAATCAATGTGATCGCATAATATTATATAGATCAAAGAGTTGTGCACAAGAAGATGTGATTGATATTGAAATGTATGAGATTTACTTGCCATGTGGCAATAGTAGATTTGGGATAATTGATTAAAGTGTAAATTCTAAAAAGAACCGAAAGTAATTAACATCTAATTAATTTTTTACTAGTGCATTAAATCTCACCTCTGTCTTGGTTTAAAAGTAACTCTCTTCCTTTTTCTCTACAGTTTTGGCGTCTATATTTTACAAAGTTATCTTAATTTGTTAGATGTTTTGAATTCTTTTTTTCGAATCTCCTCTCTTCTGTTGGTCAGCATGAGTAATTAATTCTTTTCCCATGCAATATCTCTACTTATTTTCCTGTTCGACAGAGCCAGAAAGAGCAAAGGGGCCTAGGCATAAAGAACCTTGAGCAGATGAATCTTGCTTTGCTCACCTCATGGTCCTGAAAATTCACGGTGGGCTCATCCAATCCGTGATGGAATCAAATCAAGACAGCTTACCATTCGAGGAAGCATCTGGGCACGAGAGTTGCAAGAAGCATCAAGAGGTTCTCCCCGGTGTGGAAAGAAGTGAGCAAGCACCTCAATGCCTTCTGGACTTGTTTGTCTTCCAAACTTGGGGATGAATCAAGCATCCGCTTTTGGAAAGAAATTGCACAGTGAATTTGCAAAGGTCTTCGAGAACACTCTCCTGGAAAATTCAAGCTAGAGGCCCTTTGACTCGTCGCCAAGTAGAACAATTGGAGGTGCTTCGAGGCAATATCTCTTCTTTCAGACCTAGCTACAAGGATTTGTGATATGCCTACATGGAAACTCCCAATCTGGTACCCATTCAGTCCACTCTTTTTACAAGTTCGGTTTGATCTATCCCTGCTACAAAATTATTTAGGATCTGTTTGGATAGTTGGATCGAAAATCCCATGGGATTCGTAGTCCAATCATAAAGAATATTGGATTATAAGTAGGCCAAGCCTTATATTTATAAGTGTCTAGGATCATTTTTAAGTGGGTTGATCCGGATCCCATAGAAAGAAAAAAATGACCCCAGTATGGGATCTGGGCCAGTCCATTCAAAAAGTGGTTCTGGATACTTGTAAACAAATGGTCTGATTTACGTATAGTCTATTATTTTTGATGCTTAAGCCATGAATTTCATAATCCAACCATCCAAACTGGCCCTTAGAAAGCCCCACTTCCTAAGAAAGTCAAGATATTTCTATGGTTAGCTCTGAGGAATAGATTGCACACAGGCTCTATTTCTTGAGAAAGGTTGGAACATAATCACAAGTTGTGCATTATGTGGAGCTAGGGAGGAAACTTGTAATACCCCAATCTAGTATAATCCTGCAGTACACATCCTAACACAGCAAAAAAAAAAAAGAAAAAAAGGGAAAGCTGGAGTCACGGTGAAAAGGGGGGAGACTCATCTCTCGCTTCTCCCTGACTTCACCGGACAGTCCGACTTCGAGCCGGATTCTAATGGCCCAACTCTATTTAAGAGCCTCTCCACCCCCTTTCCATCTCAAGCTAGATTTCATAAAGTTTGCCACTAATCCGCCGGAGTTTTTTCTCACGGAAGCCATCACCATGCCACCGGATTTCAGTCTAAAAATCATCGAAAAAGTTAGGTAAGAACCTAAGAGATTTAGGTTGATCTTTTTTCTAGATTCTCCAACCATCAGAGTCTTGATTCCATCCGACAATCGTCGGATTTCTCTTGAGAAAAATCCTCTCCTATTTCAGTTTGTTTCCACCCCTCTTTCTTTTTGATTTTTTCGACACCGGTGGTCACCGCCGACCATCGGTTTGGATTTCTTGAGTTGCATCATCATAGCCTCAACAGTCACCGACCACCATTGTGCCAGATGTAGCTTTCGGTCTGAAAACAAAAAGGAGGACCACGATCCTCTGTTCTACTTAAACGAAGGAAGAAGAAGGAAGAAAGAGAAAAAAAGAAAAAGAAAAGAAAGAAAAAGAAGAAAAGAAAATAAAAAAAAGAGAGAGAAAAAAATTAAAAAAAAACTCTCTCTCTCCTATCCTCTCTCTTTCCTCTCTTTCTCTCTCTAGTTTCTCTCTCTAAAATTTTCTCTCTCTAGATTATTTCTCTCTCTTAGGATTTTTTAGAATAATGAAAAGAGTGATGATGGGTTTGAATGATTCTAGTGAAAGCATCTTGATCCGTGAACATCGGACAGTATGCCAGCACTTTGATCAAACCATGAACCACTAGATTTGATCATCATGATTTTATTTTGAATCATCTGTATACTGATTTAACCATAACTTGATTAGATTATTTTGATTGGACCAATCGTGATGTTGGACTATATCACCTGATCAATTCGAATTATATCTTATGAATTCTCTCTCCTTTGATTTTCTCACTCTACTTGATTTATGAACTCAGTGAAGAAATCTCGATCCTATCATTTTGAAAATCTAATTTAGTATGATAGCCAAACTTTGGACCACCTATGTCTTAATTGAATTTTGATCAGATAAAATTAGATGACTGGACCAATCTAGACTATAGGATGCAGATATCCATCAATTCTATCTTTTTTAATTATTCATATCCTTTCTAATTATTGAAATTGATCTTATATAGGATTGTAGATGTTTGATCATAAAATATCACGATATGATCTATGAACAAAAAATTTTGAAAAAAAAAATTTAGAATTATGTAGATTTATTGGAATACGTATGACGTAAGTAATGCTTCATTTTTTTAGATTTATCGATAAATTATAATATATTTTTTTGATATAATTTATAAAATTATGCATGAATTGGATGAATAATATTTTATTTTAAAAAATATCTTATTTTGAAATGTTATGATGAAGCATGATTGAACATATTGATTTCGTTATGCATTATGTTAATTGATTTCGATACCACATGATTATGTATTTTTTTATTGAACTAGAATAAGAGATATAATTTATAAAGAATTTTGATATAAGAATGATATAAATTGATAATCTGACTATGTAAAGGATTTCGTTAATAGGGGCAAATATGTTGGCAATTGATTTATCCTAAGAATTTATGTCACCAGTGAGACCAGCGATATATCACAAGTGAGACCAGCGACAAACTACCAGCGAGACTAGCAATTCTGAAAGATTTTGCTATTAGATGATTCGCAGCCTATCGCAAGATGATACGCAATGTTATGACACTGCCACAAAAAAAATGTGATCACAGCTCATGGTTGATGAAAAGAACTTAAGAATGAAAGAAACTGAAATCTCAAAAGAAACTCGAATTTTTGAGAAAGAAAAAAATTTAGCATGAACTATATTGTATAGATGAAATTGATTTCGAATTGATAAACTCTATATACTTATTTTTTATAAATAATTATTTACTTTAATATCTGATGAAATCTATTTAAAGTGATCATTGCTTACTGAGCTGTCTAGCTCATTACCTCTCTCTTTTATTTTTTAGATTCAAATTCTAAATTACAAACATGGGTACTATTTTGAGAGTAAGCTAGAAGTAAAAGACAACAGCGTAGATTTATTGCTATATTTTATATGATTGTTATTTGAGAGATAACTGATGTAAGATCTATTTGATATTATTGAAATTATGAAAATATTAAAGTTAAAATTTAGATTGTTAAGTTTTGAATTTAAATTATCAATTAATTATTCTATTGTTACTTAATGATAGCATGATAAGATACCTTGCATGCTTATGAAAAAAATTTTCTATGAGTATGCGACGGTTGTCATGATATTCGACTCACAATCTCAGGTCGGGAGCGTGACAATTAAAGTAGTATTAGAGCATTAGTGAATGAACTAAGATGTGTAGAATCAAATATAGAATGATTATAAGTGGATAGACACTAGGGTCATTGTGGTGTAGATCTATGATGATTGTAGTAGGAGAAATCTTTATGATTTTTGGCTAAATATTGAGATTATGTATGAAAGGATCACAAGAGATTATGACACATAGAGTTTGAAATATAATGAACAATCTAAGGATCATATTATGATCTGTTGGATTTGATCCAAAGTATTTGCATGATGATTGATTTTGAAATGTTATTATGTAATATTATTATTAAGTCGATCATTAATTTGTTTAAATGAATTGCAAGCTCAAAAATTTGATTTGGGAGAATACTGTGATGCTGTTCTTGATTTTGAAATTAATTATTGGTAAGATAAAGATTTATTAATAATATGTTATTTCATGTTAGACTAAGGATATCTTTTATGATATTTGATTGAAATAATTTTTGAAAATTTATATTAGAATGTTGATCATGTATGAAGCTTGCATATAGAACAAACATATAGTTGTGGATATTATAAAGAAATCTATTTGTCATTGAAGAAATTGATTCTAAGATTGTAGATATTTATTTGGAGTCTTTGATTAGTATCTTTGAATCTAAATAATATATATTATTTATGTCTATTGAATATTATATGATATATATACTTCAATTCAAGTATTATGCATTTAAGTTGATCGAGAGATCTCTTGCCTTCATGGTTGAGGTTGCTAATGAAATCCTTAATTGCTATCTTTGGATTGAAATACAAGATCTAATTATCTCTATTTGAGATTTTGGGATACCTATGAAATTGCAATATATCTATTATTAATTGAAGAAATTGATTGATTTGAGATTGTTGAATATTTGTTTGGTAAAATCCTTAATTGCCATCTTGGGATTAAGATAAAAGATTTTAGTTATATTCACTAGAGATTATGAGATGTAATGTAAAATTTTAATTTGAAAATTTTAAGATTATGAATTGATCTAGAGTTCTTTTACCATTATTATTGAAGTCCCTAATAAATCTAATATTGAATAGAAAATTTGACTTTAAGTGGCTTGCATGATTTTTATGGAAGGTTTTTGATAAATGATAAAGGTCATAATAAAAGAAACATTACAAGAGATAAGTGACTTAATTTTTCTAATGTATTTGATGTAAGACCTTAGAACTTGATTCGATCGATTGAGAAAAATTCATCTAATTATTCTTACTTACTAGAGTTTGATATGGTATTGTTTAGATGAATTGACAAAAGAATCAAAATTTAATTTATGTTGAATTACAATAACTGCTTATATGATGGTTTTGATTGGGTCGATTGACTCAAGGGTTAAATTAGATGGAGTTGTTTAATGCATATTGGGGACAACCCTTAAAAAAGTTCTCTTGAGTTGCCTGGAGTTTAAATTTGAAATATTCTTACTATATGGTGGTGTTTGATTGAAAGTCATAAATATATCTAAAAAAATTTGATGGTCAAGAACAGAGTCTGCAGTGGAAGTATGGTGGTTTGAATTATTTATAAAAAAAATATGTTATTTTAGTTTAAAAATTTTTATAACAAAATACTCAATTTGATTTTTTTCTTATGAGATAACCTTATTGTCAAGAAAAAGAAAATAACTTGTTGACTAAGTTGGATATGCTGGTGTGATTTTCACCAGTAAGTTTTCCTATTATATGTTGAGCTAACTTTTTAGGATCCTGAGTCTTAGATGGTTAGATCATTGATTCTTGAGCTTGGATTGGAATAGTCAACAATAGATTTTCTTTCTTTTAGAATTAAAGTTTATATTTCTCTATCTATTAGAAAGAAATTGACATTGATTATTGATCTTAGATTTGAAATATTTGAAACTTATACTTTTCTGTCTATTAAAAAAAAATTAGAGATTGTTTATCGATCCTTGATTTTGATCTTAGATTTTTTATTCTCAAATATTCATCTACGGAGAATATAGTAAAGTTTGTAAAAAAAAATCTTTTGATAGATTGATTTAGTCGAGAGTAGATAATGATTTTGGTGAGACCCTTGATATTCTTATTTAGAACTGAGATGTTGATTTTGATGATAAGAAATGAATGGTTCTGATTCAGATCAACACTTGACGTATTGATCTTTTCTTTATGAAATGATTTAAGAATAAATTTATATTGAGAATTAGAATATTGAAATGGTTGAGAATGAGATTTAAACCATAAATCTCAAATAAAAATTTTAAAGACTTAAGGAAGAAAAATTTTAAGGATAAATTTTTTTTTAGGAGGAGAGAATGTAATACTCCAATCTAGTATAATCCTGCAGCACACATCCTAACGCAGCAAAAAAAAAAGAGAAAGCTGGAGTCACGGTGAAAAGGGGGGAGACGAGTCCGAATAGGACTCATCTCTCGCTTCTCCCTGACTTCACCAGACAGTCCGACTTCGAGTCGGATTCCAATGGCCCCAGCTCTATTTAAGAGCCCCTCCACCCCCTTCCGATCTCAAGTTAGATTTCACAAAGTTTGCCACTGGTCCGTTGGAGTTTTTCCTCGTGGAAGCCATCACCATGCCACCGGATTTCAACTTAAAAATCATCGAAAAAGCTAGGTAAGAATCTAAGAGATTTAGGTTGATCTTTTTTCTAGATTTTTCAACCATTAGAGTCTTAATTCCACCCGACAATCATCAGATTTCTCTTAAGAAAAATCCTCCCCTATTTCGGTTTGTTTCCGCCCCTCTTTCTTTTTTATTTTTTCGACGCCAGTGGTCACCATCGACCGTCAGTTTGGAAAATTTGGACTGCATCATCACAGCCTCGACAGTCACCGACCACTACCATGTCAGATGTAGCTTTCGGTTCGAAAACAAAAAGGGGGACCACGGTCCCTTGTTCTATTTAAATGAAGGAAGAAGAAGAAGGAAAAAAGAGAAAGAAAAGAAAAGAAAAGAGAGAAAAAGAAGAAAAAAAATAAAAAAAAAGGGAGAAAGAAAGGAAAAAAAATTTAAAAAAAGACTCTCTCTCCTATCCTCTCTCTTTCCTCTCTTCTCTCTTTAGTTTTTCTCTCTATTTTTTTCTTTAAATTTTTTTCTCTCTAGATTATTTCTCTCTCCTAAGATTTTTTAGAATTATGAGAAGAGTGATGATGAGTTTGAATAATTTTAATGAAAGCATCTTGATCCGTGATCGTCGGGCAGTATGCCAATACTTTGATCAGACCATGAACCACTAGATTTGATCATCCATGATTTTATTTTGAATTATCTATATACTGGTTCAACCATGACTTGATTAGATTATTTTGATTGGACCAATCATGATGTTGGACTATATCACCTAATCAATTCGAATTATACCTTATGAATTTTCTCTCCTTTGATTTTTTTACTCCACTTGATTTATGAACTCAATGAAAGAATCTTAATCTTATCATTTTGAAAATCTAATTGGATACGATAGTCAAACTTTGGACCATCTATATCCTAATTAAATTTTGATCAGATAAAATTAGATGATCGGACCAATCTGAACTATAGGATGCAGGTATCTATCAATTCTATCTTTCTTAATTATTTATATCTTTTTTAATTATTGAAATTGATCTTGTAGAGGGTTATGGATATTTGATCATGGGATATCACGATATGATCTATGAGCAAAAAATTTTGGAAGAAAATTTTTAGAATTATGTAGATTTATTGGAATGCTTATAAGGTAAGTAATGCTTCACTTTTTTTAGATTTATTGATAAATTATAATATATTTTTCTAACATAATTTGTGAAATGATGTATCAATTGGACGAATGATATTTTGTTATGAAAAATATCTTATTTTAAAATGTTATGATGAAGTATGATTGAACATATTGATTTCGTTATGCATTATGTTAATTAATTTCGATAGCACATGATTATATGTTTTCTTATCGAACTAGAATAAGAGATATGATTTATGAAGAATTTTGATATAAGAATGATATGAATTGACAACCTGACTATTTAAAGGACCCCGCTAATAAGGACAAATACGTTGGCAATTGATTTATCCTGAAGATTTATATCGCCAGCGAGACCAACGACAAATCGTCAGTGAGACCAGCGGTTCCGAAGGACTTTACTGCCAGATGATTCATAGCCACTGCAAGATGATATGCAGTGTTATGATCTTGTCACAGAAAAAATATGATCATAGCTCATGATTGATGAAAAGAATTTAAGAAAGAAAGAAACTGAAATCTCGAAAGAAACTCAAATTTTTGAGAAAGAAAAAAATTTAGTATGAATTATATTGCATAATTGAAATTGATTTCGAATTGATAAACTCTATATGCTTATTTTTTATAAATGATTATTTACTTTAATGCTTGATGAAATCTATTTAAAGTGATCATTGCTTAATGGGTTGTCTAACTCATTATCTCTCTCTTTTATTTTTCAGATTCAAATTCTAAATTACAAATATGGATACTATTTTGGGAGTGAGCTAGCAGCGAAAGACAATAGCATAGATTTATTGCTATGTTTTACATGATTGTTATTTGAGATATAACTGATGTAAGATTTATTTGATATTATTGAAATTATGAAAATATTAAAGTTAAAATTTAGATTGTTAAGTTTTGGATTTAAATTATCGACTAATTATTCCGCTATTGCTTTATGATAGCATGATAAGATACCTTGCAGCTTGTGGGAAGAGTTTTCTATGAATATGCGGTGGTTGCCATGATCTTCGACTCATAATCTTGGATCGAAGGCGTGACAAAACTATTTCACACCACTTTGTCAGATGCCCTTTCATTAAGAGCCTCTGAAATACTGTCAAGATTCAGCTCAGTTTAAGGGGATGGCCCTCTACCTTTTATGATCTTTGGACCTCTTGGAGATGACAAAAGTTCCAAGCCGAGACAAGATGAGTTGGAGATCAAATGGTCGTAGCTGTATGTTGGGAGGTTTGGCGTGAAAGAAACAATAGAATTTTTACTCATAAAATCTTCCGGTGCCCTACAGAAGATCATTCTAATGTTTCAGACGTGGGGATGCGATTGTTCTAAAAAATCTGACAAAGGACACTTGGCTTTATGGAGTCGGATGAAGTTGCTATTATCCTTAACTTTAACATGTTGACTTATCTTTGGCCATCATGGTTCTATTGTGATTTCTCTAATTAAATCCATCTAGATACGAAATATTAGGATTTATTTTATATATTTTTAATTGATTTAAATTTTGATTAAAAATAAATTTTAAATAAAAAAATAAAAATATATTTAATAATTTGATAAAATTTGAGTTTCTATACAAACTTGAGATTTTTATCCGTCGACAACGAGGAGTTTCCAGTATTTTCCATGTGATGACTACGTTGTTTAGTCCATAGTCTTATCAAAAATTTTATTCAACAAAGATAATTAATTAAAAGGGAAAATCGGGCCGATGGATGGATCTTCCGCCGCTCTGCCCGCCTCCTCCCATCCCGGTTTTTGTACACCCGCCGGCGAGGATGGCCGAATCTCCGGCCTGCCGGCGGCCACCCAAGGGATGTCACCGGCGATCTTCCCCTCCGGAACCCACCCGCCGGTCAAATAAAAAAAAGGAGGGAGCCGCCGGATCCAGTTCGCCGGCGGTTACCCTCTCAAGCACCGGCATAAAGAGTGGCCGGAGAAAGAGATTAGGCGGCGGCCGGCCGATCAGGACTTTTCCGGCGGCCGCCGACCGGGGTTTTCTTTTGGGACGGACGGCATGAAGTTGGAACCGCCGTATCTAACAAACTGATGGTTCCCTCTCCCTAATCGGAGGCACAAAGGGGTTGGAGACATTGGAGACGGCGGCGGTCCGCCGGCCGAATATTTGGAGGGGAGGAGCGCCGGTTTTGGGCTCCTCCTTCTCCATCGATCATCCATCCAACCTAACCATCGCCGGCTCACCGGCGGTCGGGACGGCTGTCTCAGGACGGCCTCCGGTGGTTGAGGACAGGCGGTGTTTAGAGAAGCCTTACGCCGCGCCCATGGGGTTTTGGCTGTGTTCGGGAAGAGGAAAAAAGAGGTGGGGAAGGACATAGGGGTTTGGGTTCGGGTTTCGGTCAGCCAGGATCCAATACTCAAAACCCGGATCCACCAAGTAATTCAGTTAGCCCTTTGGTAGTTGACTGAACCAAACCACGTTGAGCTGGTTCAAATTGATTTAGGGGATTTTACATTTTAACCCCTATCAGTTATTTATTCAATAAAGATACTTTTCAATACTTGACTGAAGCAGAATATGTTGAGTCAATCCGGTTTATAGATTTTTTTTTGCAATTTAGTCCCTAATAAAGTGATAAATTTTATAAAGATCCTCATGAAATTGCATTTCGATCTCTACAATAGAGTTTATTATATAAAGAGCCTTACATTACTATTTAATCCCCGTAATAAACTTGATTACATAAAGATCCTTTTTAAATTGTGTTTTATAATTTATTTTGATCACATAAAGTCCCTGGTTTGTTTGAAAAAAAAAATTTGTGATCAAGATAAAAATCATAATAAAATTTTATATGATTATTTGGGATTATTCAATGCCATATAAAGTCAGTAGGTTTATTATGTTTGGGAGTAGCCACAGCATCCTAGGCGTAATAAAACTACATAAAGACTATAAAATAAAGAGTTAGTGGATTTATTATGTTCAAAAGTAGCCACAATATTTTGAATATAATAAAGACCATATAAAATAGTGAGTTTATTATGTTCAGGAGTAGTTACAGTATCTTAGATATGGTAAAAATCACATAAAGACTATAAATCAAAGGGTAATGGCATGCAAATAAAATTACAATTAAATTAGAGAGATAATTGACTTTATCCACAGAGAGTGTTTATTTCTATAATTTAATTGAAATAAGATGGTAATCTAGATATTAAGGATAGACTTTTTCTAGGCCCACAGATATGAAAATTTTCTATTTTTGATATCTGTTGCTGGTCTTATTAATAAAGTATTAGTAAATTCTATGCGTGATGCATCTCTGCCCACGGGAAGGTTAGAATTTACTACTAGAATAATATTAATTATTTTATATTATAGTTTAATTAGTCTCATTATTTAATGATATTGTAAGCATATACAGTATTAATTCCCGTAATTATTGAAAGTGGCATAGAAAAATTTCTCTTCTTAATGGTTTGAGTTTCTTAGAATAAAGAAAGAGACAGTGCTCACACTAGGTTATGCTGACCTTAATATGATATTTTAAGTGGATAAATTTTTTTCACTTATGGATGTAAAGTACATCAAAATAGTAGAGAGCATTTTGAGAAATGTGAGCGATCTAATCGACTCACTTTGCTCTATAAGAAACTTAAGGGATTCTTCTCTTTATGTCATAAGGTATATACTTAGAGCAAAAACTAGTAAACTCTAATAAAGCAAAAGCCAGCATCTGTGAGTGCATATTGCAGCATAGTTATTTGATATTAAGGTTTTCATATAAGATAACATGATAGTCCATTTTATTCTCACTTTTCTTCTATAAGAATAAGATCTCTTTAAGTTCTCTTATAAGTATACACAATGAGGATTGGACAGTTAGTGAATTACTGATCGTTTGTATACAAGTGGAGAAGAGATTGAGTCAAGAGAAGAGGAGATAAAAAGTGTGATTTTGATTCACATCAAGTTAAATAGAATTCACATCAAGTTAGTGGCAAATAGATAAAGATATGGTGTACCCAAAGCAAAAGGGAAAAAGCATTTATTATGGCATTAGGTGAAGCCATTAAAGGTTGTCAAATGCTTCTTTTGCAAAAAGAATAGATACTTAAAGAAAAAAATTGCATAAAGTATAAAAATAGATGCAAAAGAAAAATATCCTTTACTTTTGTGTGTGTTTTAAATTCAATCTAATTTAATAAATATCTCTAATTCTATCTGGTACACTGACTTTGATGCATTTGTATACATTGTCAATAATTTATAAGACTTTCTATTAAGAAGATTTCTGACTGAAAGTGAACAATTTGTTTTTACTGAAAAACAAGAACATTCACTTATTAAGACAATTGGATGTTACTAGATAGTCTTAAATCTTGGAGTAAGTTTTCATTTTGAAAAATTTTTCTATATCATGGTATATCTTTAAAGAAAGAGTCATGAGGCTGGTGAAGGATAGGATTTTAGGATCATAAAACTTCACTGATTTTGTAACATGTGATGACTACATAAGGACAAAGCAGACATACACATATAAGGGTGTCAGGAGAAATAATTAAAGAAAATTTAGAAATCACTCATACAACTATTGTATGCAAATATTTTCTCCATATCTAATAGGTAAAAATATTTTATCACACTCATTGGTGACTAGTCACAATATGTATCAATACCTTCTATTTGATGAGGATGATATTTTGATGCCTTTAAGAAATTTGAAACAAAGGTAAAGAGACAATCAGGAAAAATAATTAAAATAGTCAGATCTGACTACCAAGGCAATTCAAAAGACTCTTTATGAGTTATGGACTGGTAAAAAATCTAATTTATAATATATGAGTATAGAGGTTATTCAGCTGAAATCAAAAGTTTATAATCCACAAGGAAAGACATTTGATCTTAAAACAACTAGTGATTTTTCATTGGTTATCCGGAGAGGTCAAAAGAAATATAGATTTTATTATCCATCTAGTAAATCACAAATAGCAGAATCTAATAAAGCTAGTTTTCTAGAGGATGGCATGTTTAGTGAGAGTATAGATTCTATTGTCCATCTAGTAAATCACAAATAGCAGAATCTAATAAAGCTAGTTTTCTAGAGGATGGCATGTTTAGTGAGAGTGGAGAACCTTAAGACATTATCTTTGAGATAATACTAGATTTGTAAAACAGACCGAAGTGATGATTTGATAGATCACAATTTCATCAAGTTCTACCCCATGAGGTTTCTATTGCCAAAAAGTAACTATTTAATCATCGTCACAAGTAGATCAAGGGGCAGTTCTCTAGAAATCTTTTAGAATAAAAATTTTTTTTATACCTTAAGATAATGTGGTATGTCTAATTGATATGGATGAAAAAGGTTGATGATCTTTTATAAATCATAAAAGGTGAAAACTCTTTACAGTGGTTGGATGTCATAAAAGAAGAGTTGAGCTCTATGGATAACAACTATGTCTGAAAATAATGTAGAAAGATATAAAGCTAGATTTATAGTAACAGGGGTTTACACAAAAAGAAAGTCATTGACTATTCTTCCTTTAGAATTGTCATGGTCTTAGTAGCTCATTTTTGACTTAGAGCTACATTAGATAGTTGTAAGAATGGCCTTCTTTAAATAGTAAACTAAAGGAAGGGGTCTACATGGAGTAACTCGAAGATTTTTTGTGGTTAGTGGATATAAAGCATCGGGTTTACAGATTAAAGAAATCTAGTTATGGGCTTAAACAGAGTTTCATACTATGGTATCATGATTTCAATCGGATAATTATTTTTTTTGGATCTAAAGATAAAATATTGTTGATTAAAGTATGTACCCGAAGGTCAATGGGAGTAAGTTCATAATATTCTACTTGCCAATAATAATTTTAGTTCATTTAAAGAAATCGAACAGTTTCTATCTTTGAATTTTAAGATGTGAGATATATGTGAAGCCGTTTAAGTTATTGGCATTCAGATTCACACAGAAGATCCTTAAGGCTATTTGGACTAAAAGGACTTACATCTCTATAGTACTAAATTTCGGATGAAAAAATATTCCTCTGAATGTGTTCATATTATAAAGGATGATAAATTTAATAAAACTCAATATCTAAGAATTAAGATAAAGATAGAAGAAATAAGATTCATAACCTATACATTTGACATTGGAAGTCTATGCGCATGTTTATATCGGTGCAGATATTGTTGCATCAATGTTTGGATATTATTAATATGATACAGGATTGGAGCATAGAAAAATTGTAAAGCAAATCATATGTTACCTGTAGGGTACAAAAGTTTATATACTCACATACAGTTGGTCTGATCATTATGAAGTAATAGACTATTAGGATTCGCACTTTGCTAGATGCACCAATAGTAGAAAATCTATCACTGATATACCTTTCTACTTATAAGAGATGCTATGATATTGGATGTACGTAAAATAAGGTTTTGTTTACTACATCCAATATGGAAGTAAAGTATATAGTCTATATGAGATTTTCTCACAAGCTATAAGGTTATAGAATTTATCACAGGACTTAGAGTTGTTGAATCTATTAACAGACGAATAAAGATACACTATGATAATTCTGTAGTATGATTCTCTAATAATATGAAGAATATAGATGCTTGCAAGTATATCAGTATCAAATACTTACTCTTCGTGAGAGAATTAAGGATATAGTGTCTATGGAACATATTAAAAGAAAGCTAATAATTATAGATCCACTGACTAAAGTACTCATTTTCGAAATTGGATCAGATAGATCATATGGGATAAGGGTTATTTTATGATATATATTGAACACCATGTATAAAGTCATCACATTGAATTTTATGATAAAGTTCGGTTCATTTTATGTTGATTAGTTGTTTACCATGTGATATAAAGATGACCAAGAAATAGGCATACAGTTTCACCTATTCATAAAGTAAAGTTTCACATAAAGAACTTGATTATGAGATATCATTAGTGTTGTGATACATGGAAGGTCGTGTATTGATTGATAATATATTTGCCATCATGATTCACACTAATGATTATTTTATAATCAAATATAAAGTATATATATCCTATAGAAGGATTAAGGTTTTTAAATGTGGCCACAACAGTTTTTTAACTATTAAATCCAAATAATGTTTCATCAAAGGTTTTTGAAATGATTTAAAGAATTTAAAAAAATGAAGATGCTTTTGTTAGGTTGGGCCAAGTGGAAAAATATTGTGATTTCTCTAATTAGATTTATCTGGATATGGCCCATGCTAACATGCATTGGGATTTATTTTATATGTTTTTAATTGATCAAGATTCTGACTAAAGATAAGCCTCTGATAAAGAGATAGGGATATATTTAATGGTTTGATAAAGTTGGAGCTCTACACAAATACAATCATTATGGATAATGTCTATCTTTCAGTCTTTAAGACTAATTCAGATACTGTCTCTGATGGATGAATACATTATAAATAGACACCTACAGACTTGATCCCCTGACTCATCTGAGAGCTTGTAAGATTCTCTCTATTGAAAATACTCGGATTAGGGTTAGAAAAATCAAGATGCTGCTTGTTGATAATGAGGAGCATCCAGTATTTTTCTTGTGATCACAGGTTGCAAATCGTTGCAGTTGCAGGCTTTGGATCGTGGATTTGTTCAAGACTTGTATAACAATGGTTGGAGGTATGTTTATTTCTACATTAAATTTTATAATTTCCTACAGGCCCTTGCTGATTTTCAATCTTTGGTGGTTGCTTTCTGCTCATCTGAAATTTTGTTAATCCCATTCTGGAAGAGGCTGTGCTCCTAGTGCCCTGCTTTTTTTTTTTTCAATCTCCTCTGCCACTTTTGCTATACTCACATGTATTATGTGATATTGTAAATTTGCCATTGTAAATAATCCATTTAATAAAGAATAGGTGGCAATCTTGCCTCCATTTTCATCAAAAAAAAAAAAGAAAGAAAAGAAATCCAATGATGTTATGATCCCTTCTTCAATAGAAGTTCAACATATTATAAGTGATCTATGATAGAAATCTAATTAGAGTTATTATAAAAATATTTAATAAGTAAAGTAATCTGATTATAGTTATTTTTGAAAGTGAAAAAGATAGGAAATTAATATGTATGTGTATATACATATGCGTATTGATGCATCATACTTCCTGGGAGATATCTAACAAGATAGAAAATAACCAATAAAAATCTCATGACTAAGATGTTGTTGGGCATCACTTTGATTATTCTATTTTAAAAATGAAAAATAAAGAATCTATTTTTATTTTCTAAATTTTAAAAAAATAGATATATTTGATATAATTGACTATTTTTTTGCTAGGAGTATAATTAACCATAAACATAATCATAATAGTAGAGATGATGGTATTGATGGCAAGATTGATAGTGGTACAAAAGTAGTGGGGTGGATAGCATTAACAATATAGTGGAGATGATGATGGTGGTTGTGATAGTGAAGGTTGTGATCAGGATGTTGGTAATATGGTAGGCGATAATAATGTGATAGTTGTGTAGTGAAGGTGCTGGTGATGATGACAATAGTGATATAGTAGTGATGGTAAGCATGATAGTGGTGATGGAGCTTGCAGTAGCAATAATAAAGGTGAGGGCACCAGCAATGCGACAATTGTAGTAACAACAATGAGAAGGTAGTGATAGTGATAATAAACGGATAACATAATAACATCAAGTATATTTTTTATTTTTTGGTTTACGTAATTTTATGTTTAAAGTAAAATAAAAAATAAAAATGATCGGATGTTTTGAGGAATTGTCCTCTTGTTTCCCAACTTACATGTTCCTAAACATTCTCTGATCCCTCCAAAAAATTAAAAACTCTTAATAACAAAGAAAGGAGATTAATAGATCATGGCCCTCCATTTGATGTGCACATAACATATGTCGAATCTGGTTACATTATCACTAACACATTGGATGTTTATGCAAGGATATCTAGCTATATCGTACACATGCTTTCAATTTAAATAGGTGGATCACTGTTTGTTCTCTACCAAGTTCGATTTGTTTAGTAGATAATATTAAAACATGATAAAAATAAAAAGGAGCACACTTCTTCATTTAGTTGAAAGGAGAAAGTTGTGTGGAAAGTGGTTCAGATGTGCTTGCTCTACCATTTTGCTGTCGTCATAGGCCCATGGGTTGGGTATAGGTCCAATGACCGACCCACATAAATTTAGGGATCCACATCCAGATTTATTAGAAATTTGCTCGACCTAGACCTAACCTTATCTGATCAAACATGATATGAGGACATACCGATATAGAGCCGATTTTGATGAATTCAACTAGGCCCACAGGCGGAGCCAATCTAGACTTGAAAGATTGTGTCTCATATTCTTTTGAGAAGGAAATGGGCTCCAATTCTTTCACTTCATGAGAAATTTTTTATGCACCGCACGCGGTGTGCGAGCACTCACATCGTGGATGGTGATTGGTTTACGTATGGAGCCGGACAAAAAAATTTTTTTTTTTCCACGCTGCTGTCCGACTCCATGCATGAGCCAATCACCGTGCACGGTGCGTACGTTCCACACCACACACGGTGCACAAAGAATTTCTCTTCACTTCACTGAGTTTGTGAAATGAACAAAATGCAGCAAACATTAATTCGTTTAAGACACATGATTTTTTTTTTAACAAAAAAGCTATCAAAAAAATTAATACTATATTTGGAATTTCACTCCAATATAAAGGTGGCAATCAGGTTGGGCCGGATATGATATAGATCAGGTCCAATACATGATAGATCATAAATCTATCAACTTAAATCCAACCTGTTTATGGAATGGATCAAAAATACACATCCGAGTCTTATGATTTTATTAAACATGTAATCTAGCTTGGTCTACAATGGGTTGTTGCCATCCTATTCCTATGCAGCTTTCCTGGTTTGTTAGATCATTAATCAAGAAAGGTTTGAATAATCTCTAGGGTGTAAAGTAAAATTCTTTTTATGCCTCCCATTTCTCTTTCCTTCTTTCCAATCTCTTTCCATTCTCTCTTTAAATTCCTTCTTTTCTCACCCTCCGTTTATTCCTCTTCTCTTTAAGTTCCTGTATCTGAATACCTCATCTGCAGACCTCCTATGCTAAAGCGTGAGGAGGGGCATATAGCTTCTTAATGTTGAAGGAGATGGAAGGCAGGCTCCATAATGCTTTTCTGGCCTTTTGTTGCTAATGCTTGTCTGGCTCTGCTTCCTTTGACTTAAACCATCGAATAGACCTGGTAGGGAGATTGCTGTGAGTTAATTGGGAGATTTCAATTGCAATCACTGGATGAAAACAGCTTAAATCTTACAGTCTAATACCTAAAATATAAACTAAATGACGAAAGGACATTTATAACTCCGGAAAATGCCTCCAAATAGATGATTCTTTTTTCTGGACCGCATCACCAACACTGGGACATGTTGGAGACTCACTCTAACAATAGTCTGCAAATATGGTCTCATTTATGGTTAAATGTATTAGAAAGATCTTCCTCGTCGAATCCGGAAAGTTTACATGAACATGAGTCAGTGGTGTGTGTACACCAAGTAAAATTTTTGAGGCTATTAATGAAGAAGGTATAACAAAGATGTGGAAAATTTGCAAACAATACGCTTGACAATTAATGTAGTTTTCAGTTATCAGGACTTCTGCCTCTGTTACCAGTCAATTTCCTCTCTCGATATCAAAGCAAACTTAATAATTTAAGTTCTATGCAACATTGTCGACCAAGTTTTCTTTCAAGTAATGGAAGATTACCAGATGTCTTTACCTTCTCACTCTATCCTGTTTGCTTTTCGTTGCTTTCTTTTCTTTTCAGTCAACTCCACGATATCATCTTTCATTGCATTTATGATGATATACAGAAGTTCTATAACTCTTGGCATATACCTTCCTACATTCCGATTCCTTCAAGTTTCCCATAGAAGTTCTATTACTCTTGGCATATACCTTCCTACATTCCGATTCCTTCAAGTTTCCAATAGAATCCTTTCTCCCAGTCCCCAAAGTTATTTAAGAGGGGAAAACAGGGGTCTTTGAGCTATTTAACATTTATCCATTTCATTTAGTAAAGTTTTGCTGACCCTTTGAAGTTATTGCCTGATCAGAAGTGCCCCCAAAATGGACTCATATTTTGAATGGATGTTGAGGAATTAGGGAATACAGAATTTGATGTAGAACCTTCAAGAGCATGATCGCTATGAGGTATGATTAGCGTTTCCATTGCTAAACTTGGAGAAGTATACTTGCTGTGTCATTAGTATCAAAATGCAAGCTAGCCAAAAAATTGGGTAAGATCGAAATGCAAGCTAGCCAAAAAGTCGGATAAGAATGGAATTGATTGGTTGGGCTCATGTGACGAAGAAGAGGAATAATAATAAGAATTTTCAAAATAAACAACATGACGAGATATATGCAAATGTTCATTTTCTGGATCATAACAAAGGTAACATTTTTGTTTATCACCGTATCCAAGAAACACACATTTTGTAGCCCTTAAGGATGATTTATTTTATTCATGTGGAGGAAGTAGTACGAAACAAATGCATCCAAACACATGAAGTCAAGAATAATCAGAAGGTTTATTATAAAGACAAACCATGGTGATTTATTGCCAAGAATGCAGTTTGAACAACGTCTATCCAAAAACTAGAAGGAACATGCGACTTAATCAAGAGGGTTCAAGCAATTCTGTCAACATGATGATTTCTTTTTTCGATTATACCATTTTGCTTAGAGATTTGTGGGCATGATTGTTGTGGTAAATTTTTTTTCATAAAAAAAAAAAAATCAGCCCTGAAAAACAAAACTCCCCCTCCCCCTCTCCAACAAATCTGAACGAAATACTTTCATCATTTTTCCAAATTGTGTTTCAAGCATAATGATATAAATGACTTGACTATGTTTGTAAGTTCAGATTTGGCATGCAAAAAATAGATCCAGGTGAACTTTGTATGCTGATCAATAAACAAAACAAAATAACGATAGCTAAGCTAAGAAGGAATTGGTGACAGACCCCATAAATCACTATATATCAAGTCAAATGATGCATCTACTTTTGACGTGCTGGGTGGAAAGGCAACTTGGAAGCCTTACCAAGGGCACAACTTTGACAGTTCTTATCATAAGACAAGGATTTTGCATTTAGTTTGTTTGGAAGAAAATGAAATTTAAACATATGCTCAAGCCTAGTCGCATGAGGGTGTTCAAGGCGACGATGCCAAAAATTCCAAGTTTTATTAACAAGAGAAATTTTAGAAGATGGAGATACTAAAAAACATGATGGGAAAGAAGGTTGTTCATCCAAGTTTAGGCAAAACAAACATCCTTGCCTATGCCCTTTCCCAATCACTTTCCTTATTTGAAGGCTCTGTGCATCACAACCATGAGGAGAAAAGGCTACCAAACAATTTTGATCAACTAACTGACCAACAGAAACTAGGTTTGCAACTAATCTTGGAACATGAAAGGTATTCAAAAGAGATAAAATATTTTCAGATTTATTTGTAAAGCAAACTGTCGCTGCACCTTTAATGGATAATTCTTTTCCATTAACGTTAATGATAGAATGATTTGATGAATATGGTCTAAGCTTTGAAAAGATATACTTGTCCAGACATATGATTGAATGCACTAGAATTAAAAAATCAAGGAGAAAATTTGATTCTTTTATCTGAGAAATCAGTAGCAGAGAAAGCGGAAGAGATAGCACTTGGTAGAACAGACTGCAATAAAGATTGGATCATTTACTGAATTATTTCCTGAGATAAATTATTATAAGATGAGCTAGACATTTTCTGATCTTTGCCGGAAGTAAAGGACATTGACTGACTTGATTTGTTCTTTTGCAAATTTCGGCATTCCAAAATTATGTGTCCCACTTTCTTACGGTAGTTGCACAAATTTTGCTTCTTATAGTGAGACTATAGATGTCCAAATTCATTATAGTATTTGTATTGAATACTGCCACATTCTCCATTCTTCTATTTTGGTTAAGATCTGCTACGAGAAGTTCAAAAAAAAGTTTCCAAAATATTATTTTGGTGCCTAACATAGCTTACAGATTCAGCTGAATTTCCTCATGAGTGAGTTTCGAAGGAACAAAATCAAGATCCTTGATACCACTATTTATTATCTTAGCCTTAGAATTCTCAAATTCTGATCTTAGTTTCACAAAAAAACTATAACACCCTACTTCGGTCTCTTACTTTCTTAAGTTCCTCATGGGCTGGATTTGTGACAAGACTAGCAGACATCATATCTTGTTCAGTCTATAGTTTCAAAAGTTCAATATAAAAACTCTTGACATATCCACCCTCCTAATTAATTTTAGTAATTTCATATTCTATCTCAAATTGCCTAGCTTGATTTATTTGAGAATATGTTCTTAGGAGATGTTTCCGTATTCATTGGTTGCTCTAAATAATCTCAGACTTGACGCAATATCTATCTCTATATAACTTAATATTCAAGTGATAACTCAAACATTTTTTATTTTCTATTAAATATTTTCTTTGTCATCACTAGGTTCTGCAATAGATCCTTCAGAGATTCCAAGAAGATCTTTGCCTCCAACAAGTTTTTTTCCCAAAGAGCATATTTTTTTCTATTAAATATAACCGATATAGTATTTGACTTATCAAAGTCCATCCTACTGAGAAAACAAATGAGCCTTTTTAAGATAAAGTATAGATCATGCTTGATAGCTGAATATGATAAAGGCCAGCGAAGCATGATTCAAACACTTTGAATAGCAGCAGATTTTTTTTCTTTTGATGGAGCCAAGCCAATGTTGTAACCATCGCTAATCTTCAAAAGCATCTGCAAATTTTCTCAAAAGAAAATTTTTAGAAAACATTCCTTTGATACCATGATAACTTGGTAAAAGGAGAAAAATTATATTGATAAAAAAGAAGAATCAATAGTATCAATCTCTACCATGTTACAATTCTATATAGATATTTATGTTATAATATGGAGCACTTTATAAGGAATGTTGACAAAATTATAGGAATTTTAAATTTAAAATTTTTGCCAATCCAGACCTATAATTTTCTTATTATTTCGGCCAATCTTGACAGCCAATTCGGATCAATAGTTTCTTACAATCCCACCCAATCTTGACAGTCAATTTGGGCCTATAAGTTCCTTATAATCCCAACCAATCTTGACAGCCAATTTGGGCCTATAATTTCTTTATAATCCCAGCCAATCTTTACAGCCAATCTGGACCCATAACTTGCTTATTACTTTAGCCAATCTTAACCCATAATTCTAGCCATGATCCATGGTTTCCTATTCACAATCTCTGTTGAGGGACAATGGAGAGCCAAACCTCATATTATTTGGAACTTAGCTTTGCTAGTAAGTAATTCTATTTCACAGAAGCTCCGGGTCTTAATGAAACAGTTCACGACCACAATTCTGACTTAGAAGAAGTATTTGTTTTGGGGAGGGGCGAATTAAGCCTCCTGCTTGCCTAGGTCACTACAGGAAAATATAGAACGAGAACAGTGCAATTTTCCTTACTGTTGGGATATACCGACCGACGACCCCGACCGACGACTCCGACGGACGACCCCGACGGCCGACCGACCTACTGGCCGACTCCGACTGGCCGACCGACTGGCTGACCGACCGACGACTCCGACGGACGACCCCGACGGCTGACCGACCGACTGGCCGACCGACTGGATGGCCGACCGACCTACTGGCCGACCGACTGGCCGACCGACCGACCGACTGGCCGACCGAACGACTCCGACGGACGACCCCGACGGCCGACCGACCGACTGGCCGACTCCGACTGGCCGACCGACTGGACGGCCGACCGACCTACTGGCCGACTCCGACTGGCCGACCGACCGACAACTCCGACGGACGACCCCGACGGCCGACCGACCGACTGGCCAACTCCGACTGGCCGACCGACCGACCGACTGGCCGACCGACCGACTCCGACGGTCGACTCCGACTGGCCGACCGACCGACCGACTGGCCGACGGACGACTCCGACGGGCCGACCGACCGACCGACTGGCCGACCGACCGACTCCGACGGTCGACTCCGACGGCCGACTCCGACTGGCCGACCGACTGGCCGACCGACCGACTCCGACAGACGACTCCGACTGGCCGACCGACCGGCCGACCGACCGACCGACCGACTGGCCGACCGACCAGGAAGTCTGATGGCCGACTCACATAAAACTCGCCGACCAATGGAGGGGCCCGACGCCACTCAGCTGGCCACCGACTTAGGGTCGGTCGACTCCTCCTATCGCCGTACAGCCGCCAGACCTTGTCAGTTCTGACAGCAACATGCGGCGCGGCTATCTAGGGGCATTGTCCCGCCGAGGGCATTGTCAACCCTGGTGATCTGACAGCCATACGGCGACATGACACTTTCACGGTGACTCTGACAGTCTACAGTGAGTTGACAGTTCCTCACTTGTCTGCGCCATTAATGACGGCGCCATACCGTGCTCCACTATATAAACCGGGGAAGGCAACAGTGCAAGGGATCTGCTCAATCACTCCCACTTCTCGACTTCGAAACCACAGGCTCGCTCCTCTCTCTCTCTCTCTCTCTCGATCGAGCTCTCTGTCTACATTTCACTGTTGCCCAGTCACCTCTCTGACTTGACCGTCGGAGGGTCCCCGCCGGAGCCGCCTCCGAACAGTGTGGACTTCTCGTTTTTGCAGGTGCACGTTCCCCGACGATCGGACGACGAGGCGATTGGCCGTAACAGATTGGCGCGCCAGGAAGGGGACAGAATGACAAAGAGAAGAGCCCAACGATCGAGGGCCACCGGGTCGGCGAGGCGCTCTTCCCGCCGGGAAGAGGCCTCCCCGCCACCCTCAGCGGCGGAGCCCAGCTCTCCACACCCCGCGGTGACCACGGAGGCGCAGATCGCGGCCATCGTACGGCAGATGACCGTACTGACGGACGCGGTCAAGAGCCTCCAGCAACAATCGGCGGCCCGTCCGATGCCCTCAAGGAGCAGCCGCCGACGCCCGCGCCGATCCCCGTCGCCTCCGCGTGAGCGCCCGCAACAGTGCTCTCGCGGAGAGGAGGAGGGGCGGCCACGGCGAGATGCCCGATGGTCCCAGCAGCTCTCTCCTTCCCTGCTGGAGCGGGCGAGGAGGGAGAAGCGACCGCGAACGCCGTCCGCCTCCCTGTCGGAGTCTTCCGGAGACTCCACTCCTGGGGTCTCCCAGCACCGACGGACGGACGACTATGAGCGCAGGTTTGAGGAAATCAACCGTCGGCTTGCGCAGTTGCAGGTAGACGGTCAGAAGTCTTCAAACGACGTCGACTTCCAGACTGCCCAACCTCTCTCCCGACTCATCCTCGACGAACCGATCTCCAGTCGGTTCAAGATGCCGCACGTGGAGCCATACGACGGCTCCACCGACCCAATCGACCACCTTGAGAGCTACAAAGCTCTCATGATGATTCAAGGGGCAACCGATGCTCTCCTTTGCATCAGCTTCCCCGCCACACTCCGCAAAGCTGCCAGGGCCTGGTACTCCGATCTTCGATCGAAAAGTATCCACTCCTTCGGGCAGCTCGAGCATTCCTTCGTGGTCCATTTCAGCACCAGTCGGAAGCCGCCACGAACCTCGGACAGTCTTTTCTCCCTCAAGCAGAGAGAAAATGAGACTCTACGATACTTCGTGACGCGATTCAACGCGGCCACGCTTGAGGTCTGGGACCTCAATGGAGACATGGCCATCTCGGCCATGAAACGGGGGCTAAGGACATCCCGATTCACCTACTCCCTGGACAAAACCCTCCCCCGAACATACGCCGAACTGCTGGAGCGCGCGTACAAGTACATGCACGCGGACGAAGGAGCTTCCGACCGGCACCTGACTTAAGGCACGGGCCGAAAAGAAAAATGGAAGAAAGGTCGGGCCCATGCTGAACCCAGCAGGCCCTCCACCGATAGATGGGTCTTGCCCCGACAATGGAGTCCGAGACCGACGCATCGCAGGTATGACTCCTACACCCCTCTCCCCACTCCTCGTGCGCAGATCCTGATAGAGATCGAAGGATCGAAGAATCTACGACGGCCTCGGCCTCTGAAGGCAAAAGGCCCCGACCATCACGGTCGATCGTCGATCGCCGAATCAACGGCTCGATCACCAATCGCCGAACCGACGGCCTCGGCCTCTGAAGGCAAAAGGCCCCGACCAACGTGGTCGATCGTCGATCGCCGAATCAACGGCTCGATCACCGATCGCCGAGCCGATGGCCTCGGCCTCTGAAGGCAAAAGGCCCCGACCAACACGGCCGATCGTCGATCGCCGAATCAACGGCTCGATCACCGATCGCCGAACCGACGGCCTCGGCCTCTGAAGGCAAAAGGCCCCGACCAACGCGGCCGATCGTCGATCGCCGAATCAACGGCTCGATCATCGATCGTCGAGCCGATGGCCTCGACCTCTGAAGGCAAAAGGCCCCGACCAACACGGTCGATCGTCGATCGCCGAATCAACGGCTCGATCATCGATCGCCGAACCGACGGCCTCGACCTCTGAAGGCAAAAGGCCCCGACCAACACGGTCGATCGTCGATCGCCGAATCAACGGCTCGATCACCGATCGCCGAACCGACGGCCTCGACCTTTGAAGGCAAAAGGCCCCGACCAACGCGGCCGATCGCCGATCGCCGAATCAACGGCTCGATCACTGATCGCCGAATCGATGGCCTCGGCCTCTGAAGGCAAAAGGCCCCGACCAACACGGTCGATCGTCGATCGCCGAATCAACGGCTCGATCATCGATCGCCGAACCGACGGCCTCGGCCTCTGAAGGCAAAAGGCCCCGACCAACACGGCCGATCGTCGATCGCCGAATCAACGGCTCGATCACCGATCGCCGAACCGACGACCTCGGCCTCTGAAGGCAAAAGGCCCCGACCAACATGGCCGATCGTCGATCGCCGAATCAACGGCTCGATCATCGATCGTCGAAATCGACGGCCCCCACCTCTGAAGGCAAAGGGCTTCGACTAATGCGGCTGGCTAACTTGTCGACTTAGCTTCGACTAAGAAAGGCAAAACGCCAAGACGACCGCAGTCGTATTCGCGACATACCGATCTGGTCACGACCGATCGAAGGATATTCGGCTTACCACCGTTTATCATACATCCCGACGCATACGTCCGACCAAGGGCCGGACGATGGATATTCGACTTGCCATCGTTATCCTATTCGAATATCAGATTCTGTGGAATGATCGTGTCGACGAGCAACATTCGGAGGTTGACCGACCTCCGACCCGACGTGCATGCTCGACCTACAGTCGGGACGACCGATATTGGATCGTTCGTTGATGTGATCGCCAGAGTCGGGGCAAGAAAAGACGAAAAACCACTCCTTTCGTCCGAAGCCGTCGCCCACGTGTTCACGCGAGCCAACACGACATCGGGCTCAGGAGTGGGGGGGGCAACTGTTGGGATATACCGACCGACGACCCCGACCGACGACTCCGACGGACGACCCCGACGGCCGACCGACCTACTGGCCGACTTTGACTGGCCGACCGACTGGCTGACCGACCGACGACTCCGACGGACGACCCCGACGGCCGACCGACCGACTGGCCGACTCCGACTGGCCGACCGACTGGACGGCCGACCGACCTACTGGCCGACCGACTGGCCGACCGACCGACCGACTGGCCGACCGACCGACTCCGACGGACGACCCCGACGGCCGACCGACCGACTGGCCGACTCCGACTGGCCGACCGACTGGACGGCCGACCGACCTACTGGCCGACTCCGATTGGCCGACCGACTGGCCGACCGACCGACGACTCCGACGGACGACCCCGACGGCCGACCGACCGACTGGCCAACTCCGACTGGCCGACCGACCGACTCCGACGGCCGACTCCGACTGGCCGACCGACTGACCGACTGGCCGACGGACGACTCCGACGGGCCGACCGACTGGCCGACCGACCGACCGACTGGCCGACCGACCGACTCCGACGGACGACTCCGACGGCCGACTCCGACTGGCCGACCGACTGGCCGACCGACCGACCGACTGGCCGACCGACCGACTCCGACGGACGACTCCGACTGGCCGACCGACCGACCGACCGACCGACCGACCGACTGGCCGACCGACCAGGAAGTCTGATGGCCGACTCACATAAAACTCGCCGACCAATGGAGGGGCCCGACGCCACTCAGCTGGCCACCGACTTAGGGTCGGTCGACTCCTCCTATCGCCGTACAGCCGCCAGACCTTGTCAGTTCTGACAGCAACATGCGGCGCGGCTATCTAGAGGCATTGTCCCGCCGAGGGCATTGTCAACCCTGGTGATCTGACAGCCACACGGCGACATGACACTTTCACGGCGACTCTGACAGTCTACAGTGAGTTGACAGTTCCTCACTTGTCTGCGCCATTAATGACGGCGCCATACCGTGCTCCACTATATAAACCGGGGAAGGCAACAGTGCAAGGGATCCGCTCAATCACTCCCACTTCTCGACTTCGAAACCACAGGCTCGCTCCTCTCTCTCTCTCTCTCCCTCGATCGAGCTCTCTGTCTACATTTCACTGTTGCCCAGTCACCTCTCTGACTTGACCGTCGGAGGGTTTCCGCCGGAGCCGCCTCCGAACAGTGTGGACTTCTCGTTTTTGCAGGTGCACGTTCTCCGATGATCGGACGACGAGACGATTGGCCGTAACACTTACCATAGAGACTAATATAAATACCCGTCTCTACAAGATTACGGTGATCTTTAGCCACCATTCAGGTTTGAATCTGAGACCCTCCATTTATATATAACTATATACCCTTAATATTCCATGATAAAGGAATCACAAAAACTGTCACCAAATTCCCCAGGTATGAGTCACCTCACTCTGGTACTTTATTTCACATTCTGGCTGGCATTCATAAAGTTCCAGAGTCTGATTAAGTTCCTTACTTCCCACTTGCATTTTTAATATCATTCATCATTTTTGTGTGCATTATTGACTGGGCTATAAATCTTTTTGCTTTCAGGAGTAGCCAAATATCTTTCTTGAGTTTTACTACTAAACTCATGGTGTTTTCAGAGGTAGCCAGACATCTTTCTTTGAATGTTATTGGTATAACTATTTTTCAGAGATAGCCAGACATCTGTCTTTGAATTTTATTGGTATAACTATGTTGTTTTTGTGGAATTCTAAAGATGAAATTCTCAACCTCCTTCAATCATCTAGCTTTCAGGAGTAACCATGCATCTTCCTCAGAATGCAGAATTTCTTATCCTTCCATGCTTATATGCTGCATGGTCAGCCTTCTTGGCATGGGCATCATTTTTGTGTGGAGGAATGATGACTTGCGCACTTGTTCCTTTTAATTTCATATTGTCGGATAGTTTCAGAATATGTTACTTGAAAATGAAATGGGAAGGCAATCTTTAAATTTATGTTGGGTTAAATTTTAGCCTCAAATCTCTTAAGAATTCGGGTTTATGTGAGGAGTTACGTTGAATAAACCCGACTTAGCACCACCAGTATACCTCCGTCTAACCAATATCCTCACTTAGTAACAATCTTTTGACAGAAGGAAAGGTGAAATCTTATGCATGATCCCTGCACAGTCAACATAAAATCTTTCCTGAGCGCATCATGCTTGATGGGGTTAATGATCATGAGCCGCATGCGCATCATCTTGGTAAACTTCTAGAAGTGCTTAAAATGGTGATCTTTTTCTTCCCTCCTTTTTTTTTTAACTCTCTATTTTTTTTCTTTTAATTTTAAACATTGTGTTCTTTCAATATGAAAACTTGACATGACAACTTGCTGAAATCGATCAAATCTTCTAGTGATAAATGAGTAACAAATTCAGTTTTATACTTTTGATGAGTATATATTGTTAACATTTGAGGAATGATTTTTATTTTGGTGTTGATTTTACACAAGCGATGAGCCAACTAGTCAGTCATCTGTTTTTGGATTTAGTGTCCGCGGTGGGTGGATGTAATGCTGTTCGTGCAGTTTACCTGCATGCTTGTGTAATTGGGTCGCTCTCTTTATTTGCTTGTAGTGTTTATATATTGTTCCCTGCATGGTGTATCATAGATCTACTGAATGGTGGTTGAATGTCCATCTTTGAGGTTGTTGGGGGTTGGATGCTTGGAAATTATTGGTTTCTTTGAATATATGCTCCATTTGAACTGTCATATATTTTGACATTTGCTGCAATATTGATTGGAATTATCACCAGGGCTAACATAGATTTCTTAAGCATTACCCCATGGTCTTCTTATCGAAAGATAGTGATATTTTTATCAGCATATCATAAAAAATATCACAAATAATTTACCATAAAAAATTATTTTTATTGTAGTGGTCGTAATTAATAAAATACCAACTACTATGATCTATTGGCAGGGTCATATGTGTTGTCCCCAGGAAGGATTTTGATGATCACAAAATATTAGAGCATAATTCATTACTAATATTTTTCAAGTATGTCAAAGAATATTTTTAGAGAAGAAAAAGATCGTTGAAAGACTCCGAATATTATGGAAGATTAATTGAGTCAAGAAAAACTGATTTTGATGAAAATCGACACAAAAAAAAACCACATCAAGAAAGTCGAGCCGACTCACCCAAAAAATCGAGCCAACTCTGGCACGGTACGTTTCATTATTTTGGCTTGGTATGCAATCGAGCCGGCTCGAAATGGGATCTGAGCCGGCTTTCTCAAGGTGACAGAGAAGTATTTCTAGGTTCTGATGGTCGAGCCAGCTCGAAACTGGAACCGAGCCAGCTCTCTCAGATTGGCAAAAAGAGGAGTTCTAAAGGCTATAAGTTGAGCCAACTTGAAGATAGATCCGAGTTAGCTCTCTCAGTCAGATAGAATGATGAAACTTTGAAAAATAACGTTCGAGTCGACTCGAGGTCAATCTGAGCCGATTTGATGTTGTCTGACAGACGTAATGGCTACTTCTGTAAAGGTCATTTTTCGTTCAAAAAAAGATTCTAACAGCTATTTTTCATCTCCAACGGTCAGAAACGACTAGAATCAAGTCCAAATCACTCAGAGCTTGGAGAGAATGGAGAAGAGATAAAAGAAAAAGCAAAGGAACAAAAGAAGAGGGACTGTTCATGAAAAAAGGAGTACTTTGAGCATTCAATAGACTTCAAGAGAGTTCACATACTTCCAATCAATATTCTTTTAACTTTTCTGAGTGCATTCAAATAGGAGAAAGAGCATTCATTGTTAGCATTCATAGCATCCTCAAAAAGGAGCTTCAATGATAATAATTCAATCATCATCAGGGTTTTTATTGTTGTTTTGTTTTTCTATTTCAAAATTATTGTAATAGTTTCAGCAAGGTTTGAAACTTGAAGGGCTAAATTTGTACCAAACTAGGATTAGTTTAAGGGAGCCTTAGGACAAGAATTATAAAGATTTTGATTGGTTAACTTAAGTTAAAACCAATTGGATTTGTTTGTGAATCTGGTGAAAACAAACATGCTGTAATCAAGTGATTATAGTGAAAATTCTTAAGGAGTCGCTTGGAGAGTGGATGTAGGTGCTTGAGGTACACTGAACTACTATAAATTCGATGTGCTTGTGTGTGTGATCTCTTTTTTCTTCTGTATTCGGTTTCAATTCATTTGCTTACTGCATATTCAGCATATATTCACTTCTGCATTGCACAATATTGGTTAAATTTAAAAAATTTTAATAACCCAATTCACCCCCCTCTTGGGTTGTCTAGCTGGACAACAATTGATATCAGAGCGTTGGCTCTCTACTAATTGTTGATCTCATGATCTAGAAAAAAAGATCATGACAACTTAATTGGGAGGCTCACTTGTCGAAGGACAATCCACCAATAGGCCATCTTTTTTCAATGGGTCGAATTACATCTATTAGAAAGCTCGCACGCGCATATTCATACAAGTTCTTAATTATGACATGTGGAGTGTCAAAATCAATAGATCACATACACCTACAATCATTGTGGATGGCATTGCTTCAACCATGCCTGAGAAGGACTAGGATGAAACGGATAAGAAACTTGTCCAATTGAATACCAAGGCAATGAATATACTCTCACAATAAGAATCTGGACTATTAGTGATGGCTATTTGCCATTACTAATAATCTACCAACCGTCGCTAATTTCGTCGTAACAGTCAATTTGAAAAATCTTATTGCTAAATATCCTTATTAGTGATGAAAAATATCGCCATCGCTAATATGACTATTAGCGATGATGTTAGCGACATAAGAACTCCATCGCTAATTATTTTTTAATTTTTAAATTAAATTTTTAAAAAAATTTAAAAAATATCAGCGATAGTATTTTGATGGCTAATACCATCGTTAATAATTATTAGCAATAAAAAATACCATTGCTAATATCGTTTCTAATTTTTTTAATTTTAAATTGAATAATTTTTTTAAAAAAATATTAGAGATGATGGTGTCGTCGCTAATGCCATCGCTAATAAGTATTAGCGATGGTATTTTTCATTACTAATACCATCGTTAATAATTAATTTTATTTTTATTTAAACATTAATAAAAATATTTATTAAAATCTATTTTAATTAATCAAAATAAATTATGGTTTCTAAGACTTATTATAATTAAAAGCCAAAGATAATATGATAATAAAAATTAAAAATTAATTATATTATATTAAAAATATAAATTATATAATTTTTTTATAATTAGTTTAAAAAATATAATATATAAAAAAAAATTAGGTCCAATCCTCATCATCGTCCGCCTCTTCCTCCTCTCACTCCTTTCCAGCAGCTGGTAGATGATAGCCGGATATTCCAGCATCCTGCAATGAAAAAATAAAATAATATTAGTTGGCTAGGACGATGAGTCCAGTCGATCGTGCAGTTGTGGGTCTCAGAGAAGCTCCACGATCGTATCGCAAATGGTATCCAGGAGGCTCTAAGATCGCTAGCTCAAAAGCCTCTACTCGACCTCCTCTATTGTGCATTTCTCCAAGTCTGGGACGTCGAGTCCTGTGAGGATGCTGAAGGAGATCTAGCCGATGGAGGGTCGAAGATGTGATCGAATCCTATAATCTGACTCCTACTCATCCTCTCAGTAGCTCTGAGCCATCCCTCAAGATCAAGGGAGACTGAGAAGATGGGTCATCACCGTACCTCTCAATAACATATTCTGCATAACGTGTCTACATAGTTCAGAAATATATAAATTCTAATATAAAAATAAGATCCTGTAACAACTTAATTAGTAAATAAAATTTGAAGTTCTTACCACAATCTGTCGCGACGTAGAATCTAAATAGTCACCAGTCCTCCTAAACTGGTGTGTGGCCTCCCACAACTACAGTTGGTCTGGTGGACGATCCAGCTATCATGTCTACAATAAGTAAATAATAAAATTAAATTAATTAAACCATGCATATAAGAGTTTTTACAGTTTTAGTAAAGAGTTTTGGTATAGATTTCTTACCAATATGTCGGCCACAACATATATGTCAATCGAGCTGTCCGTGTACTTGATCGGATCCTACTGGACATAAGCTTTTGATATAAGCTTTGGGTAGGTTGTGTAGCTAGTATAAATGGCTCGTTGATATAAGCTTTTGATCCATATTTGATTTCAATAAGTCCGTGCCATGGATCAAGCTTCATACCATTATCGGTATCGAATCATTGGCACTTAAATAGAATAACACTATTACCTCCAATGTAGCTCATCTTAATCATTTCTTTGAGGATTCCATGGTAGTCACTCTTCGTCATATCTTCCCACCAGCTATTTTTTATACATACACCGCTGTTTTTTGTGCTTTTATAATTTTTCATATTATTGGATATGAAATTTGAAACTATTTATGTTACAGTCATTATAGCATGTCACATATTTTTTAGGCTCGTAACCTAATGGTCTCAACTTCGTTGGTATGGACTTGCTTCCTTGAATGACCTGCATATTGTAAAAAGAATAAATTGGAGAAATTAAAACATATAAAATGACAATGGATGCTTACTAATTGACGAAACCAACATGCAAAGTTCTCAGAGCGCGGTGTTGATATTTCTTCATCACTTATGCTCGGATTTTCTCCTTTCAGTATCTCATCATATTACTTAAACATGCATAAGATAAATATACTGAAATAAGTGATTAAAGAGTTAGGATTGTGATGGACACTTATAGAACATATGGGTCGACCTCTTGCGTAGTTTAGCAAAACATGTCTCTACCTGTTGAAGTTCAATATCGGAGAAAATTCGATGAATTTCGTGTCCAAATTCTTGAGTGGGATAGACAAATATTGAGATCTCCCGCTCTGATCCCTTAGCACCACCGTCATCATTTTGGCCCACTTGAGTCAGCTTGGTCTGCACACTGAGATTAAAGTAGTGTCGGCTGAAATTTAAAATCTCTTCTATCATATAAGCCTCCACAATAGAATCTTTAACTCAGATCTTATTTTTCACTTTCTTCTTGAAACTATGAATGTATCTTTCAAATAGATACATCCATCTGTACTGCACTAGACCCCCCACCCTAGCTTCATACGTCAGATAAATCACGAGGTGTTTCATGGAGTCAAAAAAGCTGGAAGAGAATATCTTCTCCAATTTGCATATGGTCTCTACATTGCTAGCCTCAAGATTGGAGATGTGATCGGTGGATAGTTTGGTAGCATAAATATCTCTGAATAGAAGGCTAAGCTCGGTTAAAAAACTCCATATGGAGTTGGGAAGGAGATCACACTAAGTCATTAGGAGTAACTGTTGCATGAATACATGGCAGTCATAGCTCTTTAGCCCATAAAATTTGCAATCTTTGACATTAACGCACCAAACTAGAATACTTGCATAACCATCTGAAAATTTAAGGCTTTTACACCATTTGCAAACATCCTTCAGCTACTCCCTTGTTAATATATAAGATGTTTTTGGCTTCAGAAATTTTTCAAATGACACCTCAACCAGCTTTAATAGAGGATGCTTGCATATATTCTTCGTATCTGCTCGAGCCTTGAAATTATCTTTCATCTTGCTCTTGACATCCATAATAATATAAAAAATATTATCGAATACATTCTTCTCGATATACATGATGTCAAGATTATAACGGATCAAATTGGTGGACCAGTAGGATAATTTTCAGAAGATGCTTCATTTCATCGAGTTATGAGTTGTACCAAACCTTCTAGGGTCTTTCTTGTCAAATTCAATACCAAATGAGACTTTGTCCAATTGGGATATCCTCTGAAATATTTTCATACTACTGAGGCGCTGGGGTGCATGATCTTTCTCTATCTTATTTCTCTTGAAACTATCCCACTATTTTTGAAAAGGATGATGCTCGAAGAGGAATTGACGATGATAAACGAACCAGCAAGACTTATGATCATAAGCTGAAATAATTTTATATTCTCTATGCAATAGGGATATGCTAGCTTCCCATGAGTGCTCTATTCTGATAGCATCCCATAAATAGAAAAATCGTGAATGGCCGACATTAATGTAGCCTTCATTATAAAATTTTATTTTTTTGATGCATCAAAAGTACGAATGTCATCAGACCATAATAATTTCAGCTCATCAACAAGAAGCTTTAGATATACATTAATACTTCTATCAGGATATCGTGGTCTAGGAATGACTAATGTAACAAAGATGTTATATTCTTTCATACACATCTCAAGTGGCAGATTGTATGGAATGATAAAGACTGACCAATATGAATAAGGGGCCGCTGCATGATCGAATGGTGTAAAACCATCCATAGATAGATCCAGCTAGACATGGCATGATTTCTGAGTAAATAAAGAGTGGCAAGTATCAAATTGATTCCATGCTTCGCTGTCCGATGGATGACACATCATATCGAGGTGCTTGCGTGATCATTCATTGTGCCATCTCATCTGTCTGATAGTACTCTTGGATAAGTAGAGCATTTGAAGTCTAGGAGCAAGGAAAAGGTATCAAAGAACCTCATATGGTATGTCCTTCTGATTCCTACCTTCTTGTCTCAGCTTAAATCGGCTTGCACCGCATATGCCACATGAGCTCTTCTTTTGGTCCTCCTTATAGAAATGCATGCAACTATTACGGCATACATCTATCTTCTCATATCTCATGCCCAATTCTTTCATTATTTTTTTTGAAGCATAGAAGCTCCCAATAAGCTTCTTATCTTTCGATAGTATTTTTTTTATTATTGCTACCATTCTATCATAACAATTAACTATCATATTAAACTCAGCCTTTAAGTTTAACAACTCTAGCACAGTTGATAGTACAGTATGTGTTTCACATCTTGACCATAATAATTCATTAGCATTTTTCAGCATATGGTAGAAAATCATCGCTGCCAGTTTTTGGATTGTCCTCCACATCTTAGTTAAATTCAGGACCAATCGCATCTATAATCATGTCCACCATTCTATCTATGTCCATGTCTTGCTCGGTTCTAACCCTTGTAACTTTCTCCCATGTCTCTCCATACAGGTACCAATGCTTATAATTGGGCATAAATCTACTCTTATACAATAGACATTAATTATATCTCTATCAAATATTTCTCTATTGCCATATCTGTTACAAGGGCAACGAGCCCATCCTTGATGTAAGAGTGCTACATTCTCAAAAATAAAATCGTAGAAGTACTCTACACCCTCTTTGTATTTAGTAAAAATCTCCTAGTCGACTACTCGATGGTACATCCAACTACGATCCATAGCAGACTATCTAAAAATTATGCATATACATAAATATAAGGTAATTGCTAAATACTATTTTATCATTCAAAATTGTTTACATAGTAAATGCATCATATCATCAACTAATATGTAAAGATAGGTCTTATCCTATTCATGAAATGTATTAATTCTATAGATTCATTACAGTAATCAAACGATATGCAATAGGGATGGAAAAAAATTTCGACAGTATTTTTTTTAGTTCTTCCATGTAGGGAGAATAAAAAGAAAATCCTATTTGAAATTTTTTTCAAACTATTAGCATACCATTTGATTACTATAATGACCTATAGAATTACTTGTATTTTTTAAATTATCTATACTGGATAATCAATTGATCAATATACATAATTGTTCTATCCATACAAAAATAAATATATGGATATATTAGAATACATACATCAATCAACTAATTATTCTATCGCTCCATGTAATACAAATTTTATTAAAATTAATACATAATTAATGCTACTCGACACCTTTCATCGATCTGAATGCATTAGGCATGCGAGGGCTAGAAGCTTTGGATGCCAGCTATGATCTGAGGCCCGAACATACAGGATATGCCCAAACCTCATGTTTGCTATGCTGCCCGATACCTTTCTTTGATCTGAGTACTCTGCATGCCTAGACTCAAGTCCCATGCATCTAATTAATTAATTAATTAAATTAATATTTACTTCACTTTTAGTGATGGCACTAGCCGTCACTAATAGTAGATAATATTAGCCATCACTAATGTCGTCGCTAATACTCACGAAAATACTCACAGACGCATCGATGCGGGGACGGATCGTGGGGCAGGGGCGACCGGGGAGGGCTAGGGTGATTGGCTTGGGGCTGTGGGCGATGGGGATGGGGCCGGGGCTGTGAAGCTAGGGCAGGGGATCGAGGGCCAGTGGAGTTGGGCCACAGGCTGGAGGCAGCAAGGCCGTGGGGGCGATGGGGCCAAGGTGGGGCCGCAGGGCTGCAGTTCGTGGGGGACGACGAGGTAGGGGCGGGGCCATGGGGGGTGGCAAGGCCGGTGGTGCAGGGCTGCAGTCCATGAGGGCTGGCAAGGTAGGGGCCACAGGGCTAGTGAGGTCGGCTCGGTGTTGGGCCGACATGAGGATGGGGCTGGTGGGGTCGCAGCGGCCGCGGGACATCAGAGAGAGGGGTTAGGGGGGTGAGGATGCCAGAGAGGGAGGTTAGGGGGTGGGAACAAGAGAGAATGTGCGGGAAGGAAGAAATTTTTTGATTTTATAAAAGGCAGACTATTAGCGACGGCATACTTTGTTAGAAAATGGGTAGGATTGCATGCATAAATTTCAAAATTGATTTTGAAACAACGGAAGCAGATCTAAATTAAATCTTTTAACTCCATATGCAATAGATTATATCTAATTCTGTCTGTGCCCAGATCAAAGACATGTATATAATTTAAAAATAAAAATAAAATATTGAGATCGGATCTCAATACTTTGCATGGGTCGAACTGCACCGCAGTCGATGATCATGAATTTGAAGGTTTTTCTAGCTGCGCATGTGTCCGACCTCTCTAGGTATCCACACGAAGACTCATTTCGATCAGAGGTGAGATAATTTTCTCGAGATGCTAGCTTTCTTGCAAAGATCTCTTTGATGGTTGATTTGGTTCTCTCTCAGATCTCATAGACTCTCTTAAGAACTAAAAAGAATGGAGAGGAAGAAAAGGAGGAAGAAGGCTAGGTGAGAGAGCAGAATTTTTTCTCTCAATTTTTTTCTTTTTTTCTCATATATCAAGCATCCAACTTTTGGACCCTATTTATAAGGGAGTAGTTAGGAAGAGGTGTCACAACTATTACATGCCTAAAGGTGGGACGCCCAAAAATTTATTGCCAAAAAAATAGAGAGGCAGCATGAGAAAGAAATCAGATTTGATTTCTTCCCATGCCACTTCTTTCTCAACGCAAAAAATAAATGGGTTGGCACCACAAATGTTTCGTCTTATCCCTTGATTTCTTTCCTTCTTTATCCTTATCTCAAGATTTGAATTATATTTAAAATAGGAAGGAGATAAGATAATGACTCATCATATGAGACCACCCACCTTTGTCTCTGGGCCCTTTTCTTATTCACGCAAACATCCTTATGCTAAAACCCTTTTTGCATGAGATATCTGGCATGGTTCCTCACGGTGTGCGCAAGGGGATAGAGTCCTAGGGATTTTGGACTCTAGGGTTTCCTATTTGGTTCAATCCAAATCTAATTTGGTTTGGACCCAAAAGGAAGAGGAAACCTAATCCAATTACGAATTCAATCTCCTCAATCAAATCCTAATCTAATTAGAAATTAATTGAACCCAAGTCTTGATCAAATCAAGAATTATTCTCTCTTGCAATTAGGCTTGATCCAATCAAATCCAATTCAAGTCAAAATCAATCCAATTCAATTAGATTTGATCCGAACCTTATTGCTCAATCAAATTGATCCAATTAGTAATCTAATTGCTAATTAATCTTTCTATAATTTACTAACAATTAGTGAATTACATAATTATAATATTTGGATAAGGTTAATTATTAATCACATTGATAATTTTATCCTTCAATGATTCATAATCAGTGATCAACCATTTGATCGGATAAGAAATTTTTTTATGTGTGACCCCATAGATTTTATTCTATCTGATAGTAAGATATATCGTGATCTCTATCACAACATCATCAAAATTTCTTTCGATGGGTTGGAATAATTTTAACTCTGCCTTTCGAGGATCATCGATCATCAAGACGAGGCTCGATGAGTCCCACAATATATCAGTAATATCTAGCAGTATGTAGTGGCAACCCAATAGAATGAAAGTATGAAATCCTAGGTGTAGTTATCATGTGATTCAGTCCTTCTATCATGAGTCCCAATTTGAACTCATCAAATCTCATTGTCTGTCATATGCCATATTGGCTCAACTCGAGTTCACTTGTGAATCTCATGAAAATTTTTTTCTAGTATTTACACTTGCTTTGACTAAAGATTTTCTGAACTCAGTCTCGCAAATCACATAGGACTTTTTCTTTTCTATCAAGATCGATAGATTTTATCTAGATGTATTCTACTCCTAATAGCAAACTTGAATCTACTATAGCCAACATACACAGCAAGAATCCAAATGGCTAGAGATCAAGAGAACGTACAGTCAAACTCAGTAGCCTCACTGTGAATAGCTAATGATACCACAGGTCAAAGGATCACTCACACCACTGCAGCTTCGAAACAACCACTGATGAGTGAGTAGACATCCAAGTGATTTTTTGTATTGGTCATACTCAGTATAAGTTATTTTTTAACAACCACCTGCACTCTCATCCAAGTATCCTTACACTACAGACTTGAGACTCATCTGTCCAAAAAGAAGGTGATCCGTACATCGATCTTAAATGGATTGATCACTGTCCTTCATGACGATCCTTCGATTGAAAGTATTTAGAAACTAACAACTAATAATATATGTCTTAAATTCTCAATATCTTGAGAATATATAAAATCATCTTTATTAATTTTTAAAATAAATCACGGACACATAAATATGATTGAAATAAAATTGACCTTTATTAATAATAAAAATTTTACAAGTACAAAGTTAAGTCTTAGAATTACAAAATGTATCAGCTAACCATTGGCTTCTAGAGCACTCATCTAACAAACTCTCAATTGACCTAAAGTCAATTGGCCATATACATGAGATCTATCTTCTCAAGGTGAGCTTTGGTCATTTGCTAGCTGAGAGGCTTGGTTAGTAGGTCTGCCATGTTCTGTATGGAGTTGAATCTCTGTATCTCAATAATTTTTTTTTAAGGTATTCACATATGATATGGAATCGTCGCTTTATATGCTTGAACTTCTGATGAGATCTGGACTCTTTAGCAAGGGCTATGGCACTGTTGTTGTCGTAGTTCAATGCAATGATGTCCGATGGCATCACACCCAGCTCCACAATGAATTTTTTGAACCAGAATACTTCTTTAGCAGCTTTAGAGGTGATGATATGCTCGACTTCCATAGTCGAATCAACAATGACCGGTTGCTTGAAACTCTTCTACCTGATTGATCCTCCATTACATAGAAAAATACATCATGATGTAGATTTTCTATCATCGACATCTGACATGAAGTCTGAATTGATATATCCCTCCACTTTTAGCTTCGATCCTCTACCAAAGATCAAAAATAAATCCTTAGTCCTTTTCAAGTACTTAAGGATGTTCTTTACAGCAATGCATTACTTTTCGTCTGGATTCACCTGATATCTGCTCGTCACACTCACGACAAGGATTATATCAGGTTGTATATATAACATGGCATACATGAGGCTCTCTATTGCTGAAGCATAAGAGATCTTGCTCATGCACTGGATCTCCTCAACTGTGTCAGGGCACATCTTCTTGGAGAGATGAATGCCATGCCTAAGGGACAAAAGATCCCTTTTAGAGTTTTCTATGTTGAACCTCTTTAGCACCTCCTCTATATACATTTGCTGCGAGAGTCTTATCATTCTCTTAGATATATTCCTATAGACCTTTGTACCAATAATGTAGGAAGTTTCTCCTAGATCTTTTATGGCAAACTCTTTTGACAATCATACTTAGATCAATGCCAGTATGAGAACATTATTTTTAATCAAGAGAATATTATCCATGTACAATATGAGAAATGTGACAGTACTTTCACTAACCTTTTTGTACACACATGGCTCCTCATTTTTGATAAAATTAAATATTTTAATTACATCATTAAAATGAGTGTTCCAACTTGGAGATGCTTGTTTGAGTCCATATATGGATCTTTGCAGCTTGCAGATCTTGTGATCACTATCACTAGATGTGAAACATAAAAGTTACTCTATATAGATATCTTTCTTAAGATATTCATTTAGGAAGACAGTTTTCACATCCATCTGTCATATTTCATAATCATGAAAAGTAGCAACTGCAAGCAGAGTCTGGATAGATTTCAGCAAGGCAACAGACGAAAAAAATTTTTGATAGTCAATGCCTTCACATTGACTATAACCTTTTGCAACTAGTCTTGCTTTATAGGTCTCTACCTTACTATCTGATCCAATTTTTTTTATAGATCTATTTACATCCAATTGGTACAATACCTTCAGATAGATCTATTAAGATCCAAACTTGATTGGAATGTATGGAGTCAATTTTTGACTTCATCGCTTCCATCCATTTCTCGGAGTCAACATCTAACATTACCTCATCGTAGATCTAGAGATCATTCCTAATGTCTCTATCTCCCACAAGGAATGCTTCCTCTAGATCCTTTATAAAAATACCTAAGTATCTTTCAGGAGGATGAAAGATCCTACTTGATCTATGAGGTAGAGGAGGTACCACATCTACTGACTTGCTACTAGGTTCAGATTCTTGGACTCGATCATCTTTAGAGACCTTCTCTTCGAGCTCAATATTTCTTCCATCACCTCCATCTTGGATAAACTCTTTTTTCAAGAAGATGGCATGATGACTTACAATCACATTGTGATCCTCAGAAAGATAGAAGTAGTATCTCATGGATTTCTTAAGATACCCTATAAAATGAGTCTTAAAAGATCTAGCCTCTAACTTATCCATCTACTGTCGCTTGACATGGGCCGAACATTCTCAAATCTTGAGATATCCAAGAGTTGGCTTCTTACCATGCCACAACTCGTATGGTGTGGTAGGAACAGATTTTGAAAAAATTCAATTCAAAAGATGAATTAGAGAAAGTAATGCATATCCCCAAAGAAAGATAGAAAGATCTGTGAAGCTCATCATAGACCAGACCATATCTAATAGGATCCGATTTCTCCTTTCGGATATCCCATTGAGCTGAGGCATCTCTAGAGGTGTCCACTGTGAGACTATGCCGTTGTCTTTGAGCTAGGTCCAAAATTTTGCACTAAGATATTCTTCTCCTCGATCTGATCGAAGAATCTTTATACATTTTTCGATCTACTTTTCTACTTCATGTCTGAACTTTTTAAATTTTTTAAAAGCTTTAGACTTATAATGCATCAAATACATAAATTCATACTATGAATAATCATCGATAAAAGTTATGAAGTAGATATAGCCACTCCTGGCCTATACATCGAATGGATCATATGCATCAATGTGCATCATGATTGATAACTTAGTGGCCCTTTCTCTTTGTCCCACAAAGGATAGCTTAATCATTTTTTCTTGAAGACAAGACTCATAAATCGGATAAGACTCAAAAGTCAATAGCCCGAGAAGGCCATCTTTCTCCAGTTTGTTGAGTCTGTCCTCTCTTATATGGCTTAGCCTAAGGTGCCACAAATATTTTTAGCTAATCCTATCTCTAAGTCTTTTAGATCCTATGGCATTCATAATTTGATCGTTAATATTAACACTCACATCCATATATAAATTATAAAGACCATCAATCAAAAAAGTACGTACAATAACTTTATTTTCAAAATAAATTATACACATATCTTTATTAAAATGAAAATTATAGTTATCCTGTGCTAGCATAGATACAAAAATCAAATTTTTACTGGCTACAGATATAAAATAGCAATTTTTTAAAATTAAACTAATTTTTAATGATAGTCGCAGAGGGTAGGTTCTGTGGCTACAGTAGCAACTCTTACTCCATTACCGACCCGAAGAGCGATCTCGCCTTTTCTCAGCCCTCTAATTTCTTTCAGATCCAGCATAGAAGTGCACAAGTAAGCACTTGAACCAAAATTTAGAATCCAACTAGATAAAGAAGAAACCATTAGATTAGTTTCAATTCCAAGCAAATCAGACATACCTTCAGAAGGTCTATCCTTTTTTCCATTCTTCACGGTCACGAGATAAGTTGAATAGTTTTTTCTCCAATGGCCTTCGATATTACAATAGAAATAGTTTTTCTTATTATCGGTCTTCTTTGGAATCTCCTTCTTAGGCTTGGTCTCGTTCTTTTACTTCTTCACAGGCTTCTTTTTCTTCATGAAAGAAGACTTTCTCTTGGAGGAAGTCTACTCTACAGTCAGAATCGTATCTCTTGAACCTTTCAAGGTGCCCTCAACAGTCATCAACATATTTAGTAATTTGAATAAAGTACTATCAATCTTATTCATATGATCGTTCAAAATGAACTGCATAAATGAATCAGGAAGAGATTAGAGGATCAAATCTACCTGTAATTCTTTGTCTATTGTCATCCCGAACTTCTGAAGCTCTTCGATGTTCTTGATTATTATCAAATAATGATCATTGATGGACTATCCATCATGCATCTTTGCTCTAAAAAGTCTATGGAAGACTTCAAAGAGAGCCATGTGACTCTGCTCATCGAACAACTTTTGTAGGTGAGTTAGTATGTCCCTAACGGTCCGTATGTCTTCATGCTGGTGCTAAATACCATTTGACATGGATACAAAAATACAGTACTTTGCCTTATTATCTTCATCCATCTACTTCTTATATGCGGCTCGTTGATCAAGGGATAGACAAGCTGGCAACATAGATGCATCTTGGTCTCTGACATGGGTTAACTTTTTGGAACTGAGAATGATTCCTACGTTCCTGAGCTAATCTTTGTAGTTTGTCCCGATCAACTTATTTGTGTCAAAGATTTGGTTTAATAGGTTTGAACTTGACATGATTATCTGTAGAGAGAACAGTTTCTAGTTAGATATTTATACTTGTTAAATATTTATTCTAGAGATTTTAAAAATAAATAAGGCTCTCACTATTTTCTCGAATCTCCACACTCCTTGGGTGGAAAACTGGAAACTTATATGCAATTGATTTCTAGTGGATACTGTGGTCTTATTGATCCATACACGCCTCACCTAACAGTTATTGATGAGCACAAACTAATAAGTGGACAACATCTTATCTATTGCTTCATTAAGTAAGATGCTGTGGGTTTGGTCTCTAAGTCCTATGGCCTCACCTAACAGTTATTGGTATATTTTTTACTTAAGTCAAATCCACCATTCACCAGCGGATACAAAACTATCATTGGATCTCTTACCTAACAGTTATTGGACCCAATCCCATCTTTACTTCGAGGCATCTAATGTCAATAGACTAATTTGTACCTTTTCGATGCAACTGAACTACTGTAACCAATCAAGAACAATCAATGCAAGGAAGGCACCCGTATCTCTACAATGATGAAAGACTGTCAGACTTAATATTTAGTGAAGAGATTTAGATTTAGATCTCTTCTAAGTCAGCAGATCTGATATCTGACTGATCAAGTTTAGATCAGCACAATCACATGTCTGACTAACTTAGTTGGCATGGGTGAACTCGAGTCTACAAGTAACCTAATATAAAATATAATCACCCAAAATGGCCAGATAAGTTAAGATGAGTGGGAGTCTCTCCATTACTTTCTTTAGACACCAACGAATTAGTTAGATTAGATAACAGAATCAATTAAATAACCATCATCTAGGTACTTACCTTAGATACTAAATTGATTGATTAGAATCGATTAGGTTAACCTATTGATCCGGATCCAAATCATTAAGCCAAATTAGATCTTGAGTCAATTAATTTATATCAAAATATGAATCGATGCGATCAACTATAACTAAACTCGACTTTGAGTCTTTTTGACCTAATTCTAACCAACCATTGATTAGATTTAATCAGCTGCTCAAAATCGATAACAGATTCTAGTCTGATCTAATCAATTGACTCTAGTTATAGTTTGATCATTAGATCTAATTTGTTCAACTTATATCTATATATAATAATATAATTTTTAAATTTTAAAAATATTTTTTAGATTATATTTCATTGCATGTATTAGTAGCTTATAATTTTGAAACAGTTTTGGCTCTAAATCTAATGTCATATATCATATATATAAAGTTTTAGATCTAAACTATAAATATATATCACATATATATTAATTTTTAGATCTAAAACTAAAATTACACATATCAAATATATATATATATAATCAGATCTAAAATAATGATTAAAATATTTTAAAAATATTTTTAAAAAAATCAATTCGCATCAAACTAGGATAATCTTTTCAATATAGGGGGTAAACCCTATATCAGAATAACCTTATACCAGTCTGATATTAATTTTTAATAATTCTAATTTTAGATGTAACATAATTAAAGATATATCATATATATCTTTTTTTAGATCTAAAATATTGATTTAAATATTTCAAAAATAATTTTTAAAATCGATCAATCTTGTGCTACGATAATCTTTTCAATATAGGAGGTTAACCCTATATCAAGACAACCTTATATCAGTACAAGATCAATTTTAAATCATTCAAACTTTTAGATCTAAATAAAAATCAGATTATACATGTCATAAAAAATTTGGCTCTGATATCACTGTTAGAAAATGGGTAGGGTTGCATATATATATTTCAAAATTAATTTTAAAATAGTGAAAATAGATCTAGGTTAAATCTTTTAACCCCATTTGTAATAGATCATATCTAATTCTACCTATGCCTAGATCAACGACATGCATATAATGTAAAAATAAAAATAAAGTATTAAGATCGGATCTCAATACATTACATGGGTCGAACTCTACCGTAGCTGATGATCGTGAATCTAAACGGTTCCTCTAGCCGCGCACGTGCCCGACCTCCACAGGTATCCACATGAAAACTCATTTCAATCAGACGTGAGATGATCTTTTTGGAGTGCTAGCTCTCTTGCAAAGATCTTCTTTTTGATGGCTGATCTGGTTCTCTCTCAGATCTCACAGACTCTCTTGAGAACTAAGAAGAACGGAGAGGAAGAAAAGGAGGAAGAAGGCTAGGCGTGAAAGCAGAATTTTTTCTCTTATTTTTTTTCTTTTTTTCTCATATATCAGGCATCCAACTTTTGGACCTTATTTATAAGGGAGCAGGAATTAGGGTTAGGAAGAGGTGTCACAACTATTGCATGCCTAAAGGTGGGACACTCAAAAATTTGTCGCCAAAAAAATAGTGAGGTAGCGTGAGAAAGAAATTAGATTTGATTTCTTCTCATGCCACTTTTTTCTCAATGCAAAGAATAAATGGGTTGGCACCACCAATGTTTTCTCTTATCCTTTGATTCCTTTCCTTTCTTATCCTTATCTCAAGATTTGAATCCTATTCAAAAATAGGAAGGAGATAAGGCAATGACTCATCACATGAGACCGCCCACCCTTATCTCCATGCCCTCCTCTTATTCACGCAAACATCCTCTTTCTAAAACCCTTTTTGTGTGAGATATCTGGCATGGTTCTTGATGGTGCACACAAGGGGAGAGAGTCCTAGGGATTTTGGACTCTAAGATTTTCTATTTGGTTCAATTCAAATCTAATTTGGTTTGGATTCTAAAAGAAGAGAGAACCTAATCCAATTAGAAACCCAATCTTCTCAAGTAAATCCTAATTTAATTAGAAATTAACTGAACCCAGATCATGATTAAATCAAGAATTATTTTCTCTCATAATTAGGCTCGATCCAATCAAATCTAATCTAAGTCAAAATGAATCTAAGTCAAAATTAGTAAATTACATAATTACAATATTTGCATAAGGTTAATCATCAATCACATTGATGATTTTATCATTCAATGATTCATAATCATTGATCAATCATCTGATCGGACAAGAATCTTTTTTATATTTTATTCTATTTGGTAGTGAGATATATTGTGATCTCCATCGTAATATCATCGAAACTCTTTTCGATGGGTTGGAATAATTCCAACTCTATCCTTCGAGGATCATCGATCATTAAGACGATGCTCGATCAGTCCCACAATCTATTAGTGATATTTTGCAATATGTAGTGACAATCCAACAGAATGAAAATATGAATTCCTAGATGTAGTTGCCATGTAATTCATTTCTTCTATCATGAGTCTCGACTTGATGAGATCATAGAGAACTCATCAAACTCCATCGTTAGTCATATGCCAGATTGGCTCAATTCAAGTTCACTTGTGAATCCCATGAAAATTCTTTTTCAGTATTCACACTTGCTTTGGCCAAAGACTTTTTGAACTTAATCTCACAAATCATATAGAATTTTTTTTTTTCTATCAAGATCGATAGTTTCTATCTAGGTACATCCTACTCCTAACAGTGAACCTGAACCTCCTGTAGTTAACATACAAGGTAATAATTCGAATGACTAGAGATCAAAAAAATATATAGTCAAACTCAGTAGCCTCGCTGTGAATAGTCAATGATACTGTAAGTCAAAGGATCACTCATACCACTGCAGCATCGAGATAATTACTAACGAGTGAGTAGATATCTAAGTGATTTTTCATATTGGTCATGCTCAGTGTAAGTTATTCTCTAACAATTATCTGCAGTCTCATTCAAGTATCCTCACACTGCAGACTCGAGACTCATCTGTTTGGAAGGAAGGAGATTCATGCATCGATCTCAAATGGATTGATCACTGTCCTTCATGACGATCCTTCGATTGAAAGTATGTAGAAACTAACTACTAATAATTTATGTCTCAAATTCTCAACACCTTGAGAATATACAAAATCATCTATATTAATTTCTAAGACAAATCGTGGATACATAAACTTGATTAGAATAAAATTATTTTTTATTAATAATAAAAATTTTATAAGTATAAAGTTAAGTCTCAGAATTACAAAATATATCAGTCAATAATTAGCTTCTAGGATACTCATCTAACATACTTGCCGTTGATAATACCATCGGTGACGTATTAGCGACAAAAATTTCTATCACTAAAAATAAAAATCCATCGCTAATACTTTTATCAAAATTTCAAATTAATTTTTTAAAATTATTAGTGATGGCAAGAATTCCATCGCTAATAAATGAGCGATGGCAACATGCCGTTGCTAAAATCCGTCACTAATAACTTCTCCACACCTTCACAAATGTCTGCGTATGTTATAATTTTAGAAATTAAAATTTATCTTTATTATTTATTATCTAAATAATTATTATTAGAGTATCATCATAAAAAATCACCTCATTCCGACAGCCCTAGCTATATCAATCAATAAAATTTAATTTCGATAGTCACAAATCATCGTATGATGATCTTATAGATAGAGACTATCGATGAGTTTAAAAATTTATAATAATAATTTTGATGATATTTATAGTATACTATCAAAATTTTACTTTAATCATACATCATTATCATGATCAATTTAGTACGAAATAATTTTGACTGTTAAATAAAAAATGAGTGATCAAAATACCAAATGGTGTCCTATTAAGGTATTTTTTTAGATAAATGATCTTTACTACTATTTTAATTATTTATACAGTGGTGATCATAAAATTTAAACTGCACATATATAAACCATCTACATTAAGTAGATCTTACAAAAGTATACAAGTATAATTACTTAAGAATTTTAAGAATAAGTAGCAAGAGACATATAGTTTTGGATCATTTATATACGTGTATTTTGAATTTTAAGATCACCTCTATACAAATGATCAAAGTAGTAGCAAAGATTATTTATCTAAAAAATTATCTTATAATTGAACGCTGTTTGACCTTTTGATCATTCATTTTTATTTAATGGTCTAAATCATTTTGTATTAAATTGACAATGATAATGATATTCGATTAAAGTAAAATTTTGATAGTGTGCTACAAATATCATCAAGATTATTATTATAAATTTTTAGACCTATCAGTTATCTCTATCTATCAGATCATCAGACAGTCGTTCGTGAACATCGAAATTGAATTTTATTGATCGATATAGCTAGGGCTATCGGATCGAGATAATTTTTTATGATGATATTCTAATGATAATTATTTAGATAATGAATGATGAAGATAGATTTTAAATTTTAAAATTATATTATATTCAAAAAAATAAAAAAAATTATATTCTGCATTAAGTATTAGTGATGGCAACTATCGCTGCTAATAATTTTAATAAATAATTTTTTTACTTTTATGATGGTGAATGCCATCACTAATATTTATTAGAGATGGCAATTATCATTGCTAATAATCTTTTCATCATTTTTAATAATTTTAATAAATATTTTTTTTTTACAATGATGAATGCTGTCTCTAATAGTGTCGTTGCTAATAATCATTAGCAATGGCAATTCCATCTCTAATACCATTTACGCCATCGGTAAAACTAATATTAGCGATGGTGAGAATGTCGTCTCTAATAGCCGTTAGTAACATTATTATTAGCGATAGAGTTATTGCCATCAATAATGTCATCGCTGATAGAAATATTAACAATGATAAAAATATCATTGCTAATGGTCATTGTTAATATCTTAATTTCTTGTAGTATCAACTGTGCTCTTGATGCTAGTGAGTTTAACCTAATTTTTACATGCATTTCAATAAAAAAATTTGAGACAGACTTGAGATAACACATGAATGGATAAATCAAGTAAAAGAATTAAAAATCAACATGCTTGTGCATTAGTATGAATTGTTTAAAATAGATCCCACTAAATCAATTACTAGCATATTTACATGCTTTACTAATATCATTAATGGACTTAAAAGCCTAGGTAAAGTTTATGATAACAGTGAATTAGTGAGGAAGATTCTCAGATCTTTGCCTAGGACGTGAGAAGCAAAAGTCACAGCCATTTAAGAGGCAAACGATCTGAACAAATTGCCATCTAGAGTAGCTGATTAGATCCTTAATGATGCATGAGTTGGCAATGGGGCAACACAATAAAGATAAAAATCGAAAGAAGAAAATTATCGCTCTAAAGTCTACAGCAATTGAAGAAGATGAAAGTCAGTCAGTCCTCCGAAGATGATGATGACAATGAGGATATGGCCCTTGTAATCAGAAAGTTTTAGAAATTTATAGAAAGAAGAAGGTAAGGATTCAAGAGAAGGAACCTAATCAAGGGAGAGTCGAGCAAGGAGAAAGAAAAAAAAAGAACCATCCTTGTACTACGAATGAAAAAAATCGAGACACTTCAAGGCTGACCGTTCAATCTTAAAAAAATCATTTAAAAGAATCAAGAAGAAGACCTTGGTAGCAATGTGGAGCGACAATGATGAGTTTGGCTCTCTGATGAGGAGACTCAAAATGAAGCAAACTTCTGTCTTATGGCTTTGGATGATGAGGTAACATCTGAACCCTCCTTAGAATTTATCTTTGTTGAACTTTAGAATACTTTTCATGACTTAATGAAGAAATTTAAAAAGATAAGCTTGAAAAATAAAAATTTAAAAGCAAAGAATGAAGTACTAATCAAAGAAAAAGAAGTAACACTTCAAAATAATAATAAATTAAAGAAAGAGAATGAAATCTTAAAAATCAAAGTTGACAAACTAAAATTTTTAGTTGAAAAATTTACATATAGTTCAGATAAACTACAAATGATACTAAATAGTCAAAAGAGAGTTTATGATAAGATTGGTTTAGGTTATAAATTTACTAATAAATAAAAATTTTTTAAAAATTTTTTTCTGTATCATCATCCACTTATAATAGTTCTCACATAACATACTTCAGTTGTGAAAAAATAGGACACAAAGCATTTGCATGTAATTCAAGAAAAATCAATGGTAAACTAATTAAAAAAATTTAGGTTCCAAAAGGAACTATAGTTACTAATCCTAAACCACCCAAAAAAATTTGAAAACTTAAGAAAACTACTTGACTTTCATGTAGGAAAGCCTTACAGCCAATGGATCAAAATGAAAGTAGTACTTAGATAGTGGCTGTTTGAGGCATATGATGGGTGACAAAGAGCAATTCTTCACCCTTAAGAAAAAAGGAGAAATAGTCACCTTTGGTGACAACGATAAAAAAAAAAGATCATTAAAATTGGTAAAATTCATATTACTCCTTCTACCTTCATTGATAATGTTTTATTAGTTGATAACTTAAAATATAATCTTCTTAGTATTAGTCAATTATGTATTGTTAGTTGATAACTAAAAATATAATCTTTTTAGTATTAGCCAATTATGTAACAAAGGCTTTGAAGTAGTATTTAAATTATCTTCATACATAGTCATTAGTTTCTTTAATAATAGTATCAAATTTATTAGATATAGATGCAATATCTACTTGATTGATCTCAATAAGTTAGCCATGAAGAGTGGCCAAAGTCTTGGTGTTAAGGATGCTAAGATCAAAGAAACTAGTTGGCTATGGCATCGTAGATTAGAACATGCAAGCATGCATACTTTATCAAAATTGATTGCAAAAGATTTAATTAAAGACTTACCTAAATTAAATTTTGAAAATAATCATATTTGTGATGCATATCAATTTGATAAACAAACTGAGGAGAGTTTCAAATCTAAAAATATTGTTTCAGCTTCTAGATTGCTTGAACTAATTTACATGGACTTGTTTGGACCCACTACGACTATAAGCCTTGGTGGAAAGAAATATGAACTTGTGATAATTGATGATTTCTCATATTTTACTTAAATTTTATTTTTGACATGTAAAGATGAAGATTTTTCTATCTTTTCAAAGTTTTATAGAAAAATCTTAAATGAAAAGAATTCAACTATAGTTTGTATTTGTAGTGACCACAGCATTGAATTCGAAAATAAATTTTTTGAAGATTTTTGTAATAAAAATGATATTGAACATAATTTTACAGCATCAAGAACCCTACAACAAAATAGTGTAGTTGAAATAAAGAATAAAACTCTAGTAGATATGGCCCATACCATGTTGTGTGAATGAAATTTATCCAAATGTTTTTGTGTTGAAGCTATAAACACAGCATGTTACATCCTTAATAGAATTTCAATCCGATCAATTTTAAAGAAAACCCCCTATGAGCTTTGAAAAGAAAAAAGATCTAATATTAACTACTTTCATATTTTTGGTTGTAAATATTTTAGTCATAATAATGGAAAGGATAATCTAGGTAAATTTAATGCTAAGACGGATGAGGGTATCTTTCTTGGATATTCCACATCTAGCAAAGCATATAAAGTTTTCGACAAATACACTTTGATTGTTGAAGAATCTATTCATGTTATCTTTGATGAAGCTAATAATTTATCTTCGAAAAAGGAAGATATATTTGAAGATGATGTAAAAATTCTAGAGAATGAAATGAAAGAGCTCAATTTAAAGAAAAGATCCATCCAAAATGAAGATGAAAGAATCAAGGATGTTGAGCAAGAGAAGAATGCTGAACAAGAGTTAACTAAAAGATATAATGATCTATCCAAAGAGTGGAGGTATGCACATAACCATCCAAGAGATCTAATCATAGGTGATCCTTCACAAGGGATAAGAACTAGATTTTCTTTTAGAGATACTTTTGATTATCTTATATTTGTCTCTCAAATTGAACCCAAATGTATAGAAGAGGTTGAAAATGACTCAAATTGGATGCTTGCTATACAAGAGGAGCTAAATAAATTTGAGAGAAATAATGTCTGGACACTAGTTAGTAGACCTATTGACCATCCTATTATTGAAATCAAATAGATATTCAAAAATAAATTGGATGAAAATAATAATGTAGTTATAAATAAAGCTAGATTAGTGGCCAAGAGATATAATCAAGAAGAAGAGATTGACTATGATAAAACATATGCTTCTGTAGCAAAACTAGAAGCCATTAGATTGTTACTTGCTTTTACTTGCTATATGAACTTTAAATTATTTCAAATGGATGTGAAAAACACCTTCTTAAATGGTTATATCACTAAAGAAGTGTTTGTAGAACAATCCCCTAGACTTGAAGATCACTCATTTTCAAATCATATTTTCAAATTAAATAAAGCTTTATATGACCTAAAACAAGCATCTAGGACCTGGTATGAAAGACTTAACAAATTTTTGTTAGAAAATAAATTTGACAGAGGTAATGTAGATACAACACTGTTTTTGAAAAGAAAAGATAATGACCTTCTTGTATTTCAAGTTTATGTGAATGACATTATTTTCGGAGCAACTAATAAGGATCTTTATCAAAAATTTACTGAGTTAATGTAGGATGAATTTGAAATGAACATGATAGGAGAGCTAACCTTCTTCTTTGGGCTTCAAATCAAATAAACAAAGGATGAGATCTTCATCAACCAAATCAAGTATGTTAGAGAAATACTTAAGAAGTTAGGGATGGAGAACACAAAGGCAATTGGTATGTCCATGAGCCCATCATGTAAATTGGACAAAGATGAAAATAGTAAAAGTGTAAATAAAAAGCTCTACAGAGATATAATTGGTTCTCTACTTTACTTAACAGCAAGTAGGCCGATATACTATTTAGTATTTACATGTGTGCAAAATTCCAATCTAATCCTAAAGAATCTCATATGCTAGCTGTTAAAAGAATTTTAAGATATTTGATGGGAATATAAAACTTAGGTTCATGATTCTCTAAGCAAATCTCAATTAATTTAATTTAATTAAATATTCTGATGCAGACTATGGAGATTATAGACTTGATAGAAAAAGTACTTCTGACATATGTCAATTCTTTGGATTAAACTTAATCTCGTAGTTTAGCAAATAACAAAATTTGATAGCATTGTCTACGATCGAGGTCGATGTAGTCGAAAGTTACTGTGCTCAATTTTTTTAGATTAAGCAACAACTTAAGGATTATAGCATCAATCAAAATAAAATTCTTTTAAAATATGACAATACTAGTGCTATCAATTTAACTAAAAATCTCATTTAACACTCTAAAACTAAGCATATTAAAATTAGGCATCACTTTATTAGAGATCATATGCAAAATAGTGATATTATACTTGAATTTGTACCAACTGAAAATCAATTAGCTGATAGATTTAATGTGATTAGAGGTGAACTAGGAATTTATGATCCCCTCCAATGAAGAATCACTTCTATATCTTTTTGCTCATGTATTGATTGGCTTTATCCATGTTTTTCATAAATTTGTTGAAGTAATTTCAAATTTTTTATGAATTTTTAAAAATATGGCTCGAGTCATCTTGACTATGATGTCGAGCCTGACTCAACTGTCGAGCTGACCCTAATAAGGTGTCAAGTTGCTCGATGATCGGGGTCCAGTTTTTAATTAAAATGTCCAACCTTTCAAAAATCCTATTCTCCATTTTGGAGCTTGCCCCACTCTGACTCTCTCCCGGCTCTGGTCCTAAATCCTCCAGAAAAAATCCATTCCTCCTCGATTCCACCCTCCAATCCTTAGGATTTTTGAGCCATGGTGCCCAAAACCCGCACTGTCGAGGCAAAGAAGCGTCGAGTTGAGGAATAGCACGAAGTCCATTCCAAGAAGAGACAGCACCAAGGTTCAGCACGATTAGCACCCTCCACTTCGATTTTTCTTCAAATAGAGTGTCCATAGCGTCAAGAGCAGTGACTATGGGAAGAAAGGTTAGTTTCCAGTTTCTGGATGAGCAAACCTTTCATATTGGTACTTGGATTTGACAGCAGTGTTGGAAAAAGTTGTACTCACTTGAGGTACCCACTTATTCCCATCTGGTCAAAGAATTTTTGAGAATTTAAAGGTGGATACAAAGTCTATCTAGTCGGTGGTGAAGGGAATAGAGATCATTCTAGATCAAAGAAGACTAGGGTATCTCCTAGAAATGCCTTCCTCTAGACTCTGAGCTGCAGAATGATTTTGATGGCATGCAAAGGCTTCTTGGCAGAAACATTCCAGAGAAATTTGACATCTATAGTGCCAATATTTTGCCTGTCGAACTGAAGTTGCTCCACAGTATAATCTCCAAAATTTTCTTTTCGAGGACAAGAAGGTTTGATTGGATTTCATCTAGAGATCTAAGTGTGATGGTTCATCTGGTTGAGGGTACTGCAATGAATCTGCCCTTCATGATGATTGAACAGATGAAGATAGCAGCTGGAAAATCTAAGAGTCAAGCTTGTTTGCCCTATAGAATGATTTTTACTCTGATCTTCATGGAAGCTGGCATCGACTTGGATGGAGAGGACTTCAAATCACTCAAGTGCAAACACTATTACACCATCCACTCTCTGCATTGCATGAAGTTTAAGAAAGAAGGTGATGTTTGGATCAGAGAGGTTGAAGGAGTGCAGCCTCAAGTTTCTGGATCTTCCTCCTCCTCTCCCTCAGATTTTGCTGAGACATCCTTCCTTACACCTACTGTTGGATCATCATCCCCTGCCCTACATCGACACTAGGTTCTATAGCTGGAGAGCATCACCCAAGACCATCTGCTTTCCCTCACACACCAGCAATGCCTTACAGTTTTTCTACAGAGGGAGTTATAGATCAGATTATGGATCAGATGGGCAGGATGTTTGTTGACTTCAAGTCTCAGATCTTGGAGAGCCACATTGCACTTCAAGAGCACACTCAATCACAGTTTCAATAGCTTCATGATGACTTGCTTAGGATTACTTTGAGACTTGAGAGTTTGGAAAGGGTCAAAAGCCACAAGACTGATGCTTCAGATCTCAGATAGTATATGAATCAGAGCCTTAAGGAGCAGAGGATATCTTTTGAGGGGCTACTTGATTCACTTAGTCAGCAGATCAGCAACTTATCTTAGTGTATAGATATTTTAGAGAAAAGACAGATTGGGACAGCTGTGGAGGTTGATCGATTAACTACTGAGGTCGCCAAGGTTACTAGAAGGGCTGAAAAGATTATTGTTTCACAGCATGGTGCTGTAGAGATCATTATCACAGCATTCCACAGAGTTAAGGCATAGTTGGGTCAGTTATGGTCTCAGATATCCCCTCCTACTCAGCCCAGACCTTCATCTAGCCAGCCTCACACATCCTTTACTAGACCCCCCTTCAGTGCCACAGTTAGATCTGGCATTAGTTTCGCACCCATTCATCCTGGGCCTTTTGCAAGAGCTTGGAGCAAGAAACCAGCTCCTTCCTCCTCATCTACTGAATCTATCATAAAATTCTCCTCTGATGAGGATTAGTTCTCTTAGATTTAGTTTTCTTTATCTTGTTTTGCTTTAGACTATGCTTTATGTTTTGGGTTGGCACATTTTTGTAATGAATGTTGTATTGTTTGTGTGGATTCTTTTTGTAAATAATACAAATATGTATTGAAGTTAACAGTTCATGAATATTTATTTCACTTTATCCTTTTGTCTTCTTGTGAATGTTTTCTTTTGATGCTAACAAAAAGGGGGAGAAGGACTAATTGTGAGTGAGCATGAGCATTGAACGAATTGAGCATCGAACATAAAAACCCAATGAACAAGCAACATAAAAAATACCAATGAATAGTGAACATAAAAAATACTAATTAACAGTGAACATAAAAAAATTTGACAAAAGTTTGACATGAAGATCATGTCATAAGAAGCATTTATTAAGGGGGATCTTAATCTTTAATAGTTAAACATCTTTTGAGAAGCTCATATATTTAGATTTTTGTAAAAATACAACTCCTTCATATGGCTTATCAAATTAGAAATTACTTGTGCATATAGTATATACTGAAATGTAAAAAACTATTACATTTATGCTATATTTTGAGCAATTCCTTCTTTATACATATACTGCTATAGACTCAATATTTTGTCATCATCAAAAAGGAAGAGATTGTTATCCCCAGGAATGATTTTGATGATCACAAAATATTAAAGCATAATTTATTACTAATATTTTTCAAGTATGTCAAAGAATATTTTTGTAGAAGAAAAAGGCCATTGAAACTCTAAATATTATAGAAGATTAATTGAGTCAAGAGAAACTAATTCTGAAGAAAATCGATACAAGAGAAACCACCTCAAGGAAGTCGAGCCGACTCATCCAAAAATCAAGCTGACTTTGGCATGATATGCCTTCATTGTTTTGGCTTGAAACGTAGTCGAGCTGGCTCCAAATGGATCCGAGCTGGCTCTCTTAGGATGACAGAGAAGGTATTTTTGGGTTCTGATGGTCGAGCTAGCTCGAAACTAGAATTGAGCAAGCTCTCTCAGGTCAGCAGAAAGAAGAGTTTTGAAGGCTGCAAGTCGAGCCAACTTGAAGACAGATCCGAGCTAGCACTCTTAGTCAGATAGAATGATGAAACTTTGAAAAATATCGTTCAAGCCAACTCGAGGTCAATCCGAGCCGACTCGATGTTGTCTGATAGATGCAATGGCTACTTCTATAGAAGCCATTTTTCATCCAGAAAATGGTTCTAACGGCTATTTTCCATCTCCAATGATCAAAAACGGCTAGAATCAAGTCTAAATCACTTAGAGCTTGGAGGGAATAGAGAAGAAACAAAAATAAAAGTAAGAAAACAAAAGAAGAGGGACTGTTCATGAAAAAAGGAGCACTTTGAGCATTCATTAGACTTCAAGGGAGTCCATCTACTTCCAATCAACATTCTCTTGACTTTTCTGAGTGCATTCAAAGAGGAGATAGAGCATCCACTGCCAGCATTCATAGCATCTTTAAAAAAAAACTTCAATGACATCAATTCAACCATCACATGATTTTTATTATTGTTCTATTTTTTCTATTTCAAAATTGCTGTAATAGTTTCAATAAGAGTTGAAACTTAAAGGGCTGAATTTGTACCAAACAAGGATTAGTTTGAAGGAGCCTTGGGGTAAACCTTGTAGAGATTTTGATTGATTGACCTAGGTTCAAACTAATTAGATTTGTTTGTGAGTCTGATGAAAATAAACATGCTGTAATTAAGTGATTATAGTAAAAATTCTCAAGGGATCGCTAGGAGAGTGGATGTAGGTGCTTGAGGTGCACCGAACTATTATAAAATTGATATGTTTGTATTACTATTAGAATTCAGACTATTAGTGATGACTAGTTGTCATAGCTAACAGTCCAAATGTTGTCGCTAATAACCTCATATCGCTAATTCCGTCTTAACAGTCAATCTAAAAAAATCTGATCGCTAAATATTCTTATTAGCAATGAAAATTTTAGTCGTTGCAAATAAGGCTATTAGCGATGAAATTTTTGATCATTAATTATTTTTTAATTTTTAAATTAAATTTTTAATTTTTTTTAAAAAATATTAGTGATGGTAATTTTGTGGCTAATACCATCGCTAATAAGTATTAGTGATCGATAATATCATCGCTAATGCCATTTCTAATTTTTTTAAAATTTTAAATTAAATAAATTTTTTTAAAAAATATTAGTGATGGTATTATCATCCTTAATGCCATCCATAATAATTAATTTTATTTTTTAAAATAATAATAATATTTTTTAGAATCTATTTTAATTAATCACAATGATTATGGTTTCTAATACCTATTATAATTAAAATCCAAAAATAATATGACAATCAAAAATTAAAAATTAATTATATTATATTAAAAATATAAATTATATAATTTTTTTACAAACAGTATCAAAAAAATACAATACATCAAAAAAAAAATCAAGTTCGATCCTCATCGTCATCCGCCTTCTCTTCCTGCTCCTCTCCAGCAGCTGGTGGATAAAAGTTGGATGTCCCAGCATCTTGTAATAAAAAAAATAAAATAATATTAGTAAGTTTTGATACGGAGGCGTATCTTTCGATACAGAGGCGTATCTTTCGACATACTTTTTCAATTCTCGAACAGATTATTTGTACACATTCTATTCGATAATACAGAGCTATAGATACTTTCGACCCATCGATGGATGGTTAGATTAAATTTTTAGCCCTTAAATCTCTTTTTCAAACTCAAACCTAAATATATGAAGCTTCTAGATATGAAAACTTAAAATAAATAAGAAGTTTTAGTAATATAATTATCTGATGTGATGGCTGGGACGATGAGCTCAATCGATCGTGCAGCTGTGGATCTCGGATAAGCTCCACGATCGTATCACAGATGGGATCTAGGGGGCTTTGAGGTCGTTGGCTCAGAAACCTCCACACGATCTCCTCCATGTACGCATCGCTCCAAGTCTGGGACATTGAGGCCTGTGACGATGCCGAAGGATATCGAATCGGTGAAGGATCGATGCTGTGGTTGAATCCTATGACCCAGCTCTTACTCATCCCCCCCGATGGTGCAGAGCCATCTCTCAAGGTTAAGGGGGGCTGAGAAGATGGGTCATCGCCGTACCTCTCAGTAATGTACGCCGCATAACACATCTGCACAGTTTAGAAATATATTAGTTCTAATATAAAAATCAGATCCTATAACAACTTAATTAGTAAATAAAGTTTAAAGTTCATGCCATGATCTGTCGTGCCGTAGAATCTAAATAGTCATCAGTCCTTCTAGACTAGTGTGTGGCCTGTCATAACTGCAGCTGATCTAGTGGACGACCCAACTGTCATATTTACAATAAGTAAATAATAAAATCAAATTAATTAAAGCATGCATATAAGTGTTTTTACAGTTTTAGTGAAGAGTTTTGGTATAGATTTTTTACCAGTTTGTCAGCCACAACATATGTGCCGATCGAGCCTCCTATGTGCCTAATCGGATCTTGTTGGATGGCCCGATTCTACCGAACCCTCTGCCACCTACCAGAGTACTCCTTGTTGCTCCACTGATCGTAGAGGGCCTGCTATATATCCATCCATATCCAGTGATCCATGAAGAACCTCCAATCCGATGGTGACTGAGAATCGGAGTGCTGGATGATGGATTGCCTGAGATTGTAGAAATCATCTCGAAGCCTCCGTATGGCTACCTCCTCGAAGGTTCAATGGCCAGCCTTTTCATCCTAGGAAGTCTCGAATCGGTAGTACTCCTATAAGATAGAAGCAAGCATGTATTAATATGTAATTAAAATACCAACGTATTAGAAAATTAAAAATTAAACTAATTTTGACTTGCCAGAAATATCTTCCAGATTGCATCACGAGCTCCTGACGGCCAACTCGAGAACTCATTCATCGATCCTAGCATCAATCGGCATATGATCCCAGTAATGACACAAGATATAGAAGGCTCTCTGAATGTGCTGCAAAGTTGATTTCAAAGAATAAATGTTAACTTTAAATTACTAAATTCTAAATATATTAATTGAGCAAATAGTACTTACGAGTGGCTCTGGATATGGATGATCACTCTATCCTCCAGTCAAGTTGGAGGTGCCGTGAGCCAGACGGGTTCTCGACCATGGTGTTGTGTCTGAGAGCCGGCGGTTGCTGCTGCATGTGACTGTGGGGTCACTAGTGACCCCCTGTCCTTCAAACCTAGGCACAAAATATCTAATATAAAAAATATTATATTAGTTAACAAATGATAAAATAATATAAACAAGAATATATAGTGTTAGAGCTTACCACTTGGTGTGAGAGGTGCAGAACCATGCGAGCTGGCAGCATGATCGCTCTCTCTTCGAGAGCTCTATCCTCGACTAGCACAGCTCTAGCCTCTAGAAGATATGATGTATGCTCTCTAAAAATAAAAATAAATAGATTCATCAAATTAATTATACCATTATGGATGGCAATGTAAGATTTAAAATAATGCAAGACAAGTAATTAAAATGATCTAAAATTATATACTTAGCACTACTCATTGGCCTCTTCAGATGTTTGGTATTCTTCTGAATCTTCTTTCGATTTTTTCTCTTTTTCCTCTTCTTCTTCCTCTTCTTCTACTACATCTTCTTTTTTCCCTTCTTGGAGAGGATTGTCCTTTAAAATAATCTCAGTTGGATCTACCTCCTCATGTTGGCCATCTTCACATAGGAGAATTTCTGGAGCATCCAATTTCACATCATCGAAGGATCGATGAACTCCTACTATCTCATCTTCTTGAAAGCATTCTGGTAATTAGGACTCTTCTTCTTCTTCGAGTGTGTAATGAATGGTTCAAGACTTAATTTTGTATATAGCCCACCAAACTTTTCTTCTTCTTTCTCTTGATCGAAAAGGAGTATAATACACTTGAGTAGCATGTGTAGCTAGTACAAATGGCTCGTTGACATAAGCTTTTGTCTATGTTTGATTTCAATAAGTCCGTACCGTGAATCAATCTTCAGACCATTGTTGGTATCGAATTATTGAGACTGAAATAGAATGACACTATTACCTCCAATGTGGCTCATCTTAATCACTTCTTCAAGGATTCGATAGTAGTCACTCTCCGTCTTATCTTCTCACCAGCTACTTTTTATGCACACACCACTATTCATTATGCTTTTATAATTTTCATATTTTTGGGTGTGAAATTTGAAATCATTTACGTTACAGCCATTATAGCATGTCACATATTTTTTAGGTCCGTAACCTAATGGTCTCAGCTTCATTGATAGACTCGCTCTCTTGAATGACCAACATATTGTAGAAAGAATAAATTGTGAAAAAATAAAATATATAAAATGACAATGGATGCTTACCAATTGAGGAAACCAATATGCAAAATTTTTTGAATGCTGTGTTAATATTTCTTCATCACTTATGCTTGAGTTTTCTCCTTTCAGTATTTCATCATATTGCCTAAACATTCATAAGATAAGTATACTGAAATAAGTGATTAAAGAGTTGGAATTGTGATGGACACTTACAGGACATATTGGTTGATCTCCGTGCAATTTAACAAAACATATGTCTCTATCTGTCAAAGTTTAGTATCGGTGAAAATCTGACAAATCTCATTCCCAAATTCTTGAGTAGGATAGGCAAATATTAAGATCTCCTGCTCTAATCTCTCAGCACCACCGTCATCATTTCCACCTACTTGAGTCAACTTGATTTGCACACTGAGATTAAAGTAGTGTTGGCTGAAATTTGAAATCTCTTCTATTATATAAGCTTTTACAATAGAACCTTCAACTTGGGCCTTATTTTTTATTTTCTTCTTGAGACTGTGCATGTATCATTTAAATGGATATATCCACTTGTACTGCACTGAATGCCCCACCCTAGCTTCATACACCAGATGAGTCATGAGATGCTCCATGGAGTCAAAGAAGCTGGGAGGAAATATCTTCTTTAACTTGCATATAGTCTCCACACTGCTAGCCTCAAGATTAGAGATATGGTTGGTGGATAGTTCGATAGTACAAATATCTCTAAAGTGAAAGCTAAACTTGATCAAAGAACTCCATATGAAGTTAGAAAAGAGATCATACCAAACCAATGAGAGTAATCGTTGCATGAATACATGACAGTCATGGCTTTTTAGCCCATAGAACCTGCAATCTTTGATATTGACATAGCAAACTAGATTACTTGCATAACTATCTAAAAATTTAAGACTCTTAATATCATTCGCAAACATCCTTCAGCTGCTCTTTTGTTAAGGTATAAAATATTTTCAGCTTCAAAAATTTTTCAAATGACACCTCAACTAGCTCTAATAGAGGATGCTTGCGTATGTTCTTTATATCTGCTCGAGCCTTATGATTGTCCTTCATCTTGCCTTTGACATCCATAACAGTATAAAAAATATTATCAAATATATTCTTCTTGATATGTATGATGTCAAGGTTATGATGGATCAAATTATTGGACCAGTACGGTAATTTCCAGAAGATGCTTCACTTCACCTAGTTATGAGTTGTACCGAACCTTCGAGGCTTCTACTTGTCAAATTCAATGCCAAATGGGATTTTATCCAATTGGGATACTCTCTGAAACATTTTCATGGTGCATGGTCCATCTCTATATTATTCCTTCTAAAACTATCCTGCTGCTTTCAAAAAGGATGATGCTCGAGGAGGAATTGACAATGACAATCGAACCAGTAAAGCTTACGACCATGCTCAAACTGAAATGATTTTATATTCTTCATGCAATAAAGATTTGCTAGCTTTCCTTGAGTGTTTCATCCTGACAGCATCCTATAAGCAGAAAAATCACTAATGATCCACATCAACGTAGTCTTTATTACAAAATTCTACTTCTTCGATCTATCAAAAGTATGAATTGTTAGATGTATGTCCTAGAAGTCAATATGGCTGACATATTGTAATAAATTTAGGATATAATTTTATACTTAATACATTGATTTGATCAATAAAAGGATAAGTTTATTTTTAATTCAAGTGTGATATGTCCTTGAATCGTCTATGAAATTAACTTTCGATACATATTCTCAAAGAGTTGAGAATTAAAGATATATATTTAATTTCTAAATACTCCTAATTATAGTATCATCATGAGGATGATGATTGATCCGGATAGACTGATGCATAGATCGCTTCCTTCGAAATAGATGAGTCTTTGATTTACTATGTAGAGACACTGAGTGACGAGTGCAGATAGTTGTTAGAGAATAACTAGTACTGAGTGTGACCATATGAGAGATCATTTAGATTTTTATTCGATCATCAGTGATTGTCTTGATGCTATAGTTATGCGACTGATCCTTTGACCTGAGATTATACTACTGCTCGCAGTGTGATTACTGGAGTTTGATTAATACATAAACATGGATCTTAATGAATCTTTATAGTGGATGTTGGCGATAGTTGGTTTACTATAGGAATAGCATACTTATCAAGATGAGATCTATCGATCTTGATAGAGAGGAGTAGTCCTATGAGATTTGAGAGGCTAAATCCGAGAGTCTGTGGCCACAGTAGTGTGATTGATGAAAATTTTTTTTTATAAAAATCATAATTAGACTTGAGTTGATCGAATCTATCATATGACTAATGTTGAGGTTTGATGATTTATCCATGATCTGTCATCTAGTTGGAACTCACGATAGAGGGACTGAATCATACGTTAACTACACCTTGAGATTTTTTTCAGTTCTATTGGATTGTCACTACATACTACTAGATATCATTGATAGATTGTGAGAGTTCACTAGGATTATTTTGGATCGATAATCTTTGATGAGTTAGAGTGAAATTATTCCGACCCATTGAAAAGAATTTCAATGATACTTTGATAGAGATCATTGTATATCTCACTATTAGATAGAATTGAATGTATGGGGTCACACAACAAAGAGATTAGGTCTAAAATTAGCAATTGAGATTATGAAGTATCAATTAGGTTTAGAAAAATTTGATTGGATTCAAGGTAGCCTTGCTAACACATGGTTGGATCAAATTTTCTCTTTACGTTTAGATTTCTTATTTGATAAGATAATTCAAACTTAATTACCTGCTAATACCCTAAATGAATTAGATTCATTGGACTCTAATTATTGGATGTTTAAGTTTTTGGATCATATGAATTAAGGGTGCAAGTCCCTAATTAATTTTTTTGATAGTTATTTTTGGACGCCACCTTGATTTGATCAAGATGGGCATGTCCCATGATTAGGAGGCTTTTTGATCTTATATGGGGCATTCCTTGGGTGAAAAAGAGGGTATGAATTTATGGGTGCAAGGGCTTCAAGAGTTGGCGCCTAATAGGATTTCTATTGGAAGTTGAATAACTTAAGTTATTAGGTAACCTAATATAAGTAGGACTTGTATTATAAGATTGAATAGGATTCAATCCTTTTGCCTATTTAAAGAGACCTCCCCTAAGGTCCCTAGAGCATCCAACTAGCACCCCACACCCACCAAAGAGAGCCCTCATGCGCTCTCTTCTTCTCCCTTTCTCTCTTCTCTTCTCCTTGGGATGTCCCACACATCCTCCCTTGTTGGGCATCCCACTTCTCCTCCATGCCAAGGCTGTTGGGCATCCTCTTTGCTGCTGGTTCTTAGTGTTTGGTAGTAGCACAAAGTCAGAGAGAAAGAAAGGAGAAGAAGAGAAGAAGAAGATCAAAAAAAGAGATCAAGAGTTGATTGCGATCCAAGCTTCGTTCAAATTCAGCAGACTGAATTTTTTAGAGAAGAAAATTCAACTTGAAGAGAGCTATTTCAGACTGATCCTGAGTGGATACCCATAGAAGTTAGACATTTATGTGGCTAATTTTTTTTTTTTTAGATTTAGATTTGAAGAAAGAGATTGCGAAACAGGTATGTGATTTGATCACAATTTGAATTTCAGTATATGTACAATTTCAGCACATAAACTAGACCCTTGTGATTTTATATTTTTATGTATGCATGATTCAGATTAAAAATATTTTAATCTAGTATTCTGATATGGTGTTTAGAAATAAAATTTTGAAATACACATGCATGCCTCAAATCTCAAATTTCAATAGTGGTATTAAAGCCACGAGTTTCATATGTTGAATATTGACATACATATTTTGAAAAAAATTTTAAAATCTGATTTTTCTCTTGATACATGAGATGTATAGATGAATCTTTGAATCTAAAATTTAATTTTAAATTTAATTTTAGAACATATAATTGATATGTTAAAGCATGCATAGATCTGAATTTTGATCTAGGATGGTTTCTAGTTCATGTTCATATGATATGTAGATGCATGCATAAATCTAAAATTTTATATGATCTGATTTATGATTCATATATAAGATATGTGATTGCATGTTTAGGTCATAAAATTATTTTCAATATGATTCATGATTAGCATATGAGATATATGATATCATGTTGTTGATCTGAATTTTATTTAGATCTAAATTTTACATGCATATATGAGATATATATTTGTATGTTAAATTTAAAAATTATTTTTATAATTTAAAACTATCTTATATGTAAAGAATTTAGATCTAAAATTTGATTTTAGAATCTAAAATTTGTGTTTGTGCATGAGGATTTTGGTTATGAAAAAATCAAAAATTAGATCATGTAATAGGATTGCATCTAGGATTTTTAATTTGAACCATATGAGTCTACTTCGAGTAAGTAATTGATCAAATTGAGTCAAGTATGGATGTGGGTTAGATCAATTAAGTTATATGATCATATAATTATTGTTGATCAAATTGATTGAGTTCCATATATAGAATCGATTAACCTAAGGATCTAATTTGGTTCGATGGTTTGAGCCCGATTTGCTTGAGTTAATCTATTTGGATCAATTAACCTATTGGTGTCTAAGGCAAGTAATTGAGACATAGTTATTTGATTGATTTTGTTAGCTTATCTAACTAATTTATTGATGTCTAAGAAGAGCAACAGGGAGACCCCCACCGATCTTCACTTACCTGGCCAATTTGGAAGATTGGGTGTTGAATAATGTTGCTTAGCTGTTTGGTTTAGCCCATGCTAATTAGATTAATCATATGATGACTAATTAGATGAGATCTAAATCTAAACCTCTCCATAAATATTAAGTCTATAAGTCTTCCACCGTTGTAGATATGCGGACGTACTACTGGTATTGATTGATCTCGATTTGTTACAGTGATTTAGTTACATCAGAAATACACAACCACTTTACTAGCAAAAAGTTACTCTAGGATAAAGATGGGGTTGGATCCAATGACTGTTAGGTGAGAGATCCAATGACGGCTTTGCACCTGCTTGTGAATGGTGGATCAGACTTAACTAAGGAGTGTGGTCAATAACTGTTGGGTGAGCCCACATAACTTAGAGATCAAGTTGCTGCAACATACTTAGAGAAGTATCTGAGCAAAGAGTTGCCTACACATCGATGTGCATGTTACCAATAACTGTTAAGTGAAGTGCATGGCATCAGTGGGACCGCAACACCTACTAGAATCTTTTGTTGCATTAGGGTTTTCATTTTCTTTTTGGAGAGTGGAGAGATCTGAAAAATTAATGAGAGTTATTGTTTGCATCTTAAAGTCCCTAGAAGCAGATATAAAATTAAAGTATAAAAATCAAATTTAAATCTCTACTCTCGTAATTAAATAATGTCAGCCCCAAATCCTCTAGTCTGCATTTTTGAAGCCAATTGTTTGACTCGAACTAATTACAAAGACTGACTCAGAAATCTCAGGATTATCCTGACCTCAAAAAAATTAAGTCATGTACTCGATCAAAAATCCATAATGTTGTCAAACCATCCTATTGCTGAGTAAAGAGCTATATTTGAAAAGTGGATGGATGAAAATAGTCAGATCAAGTGCTATGTGCTGGCATCAATGTCAAATGAGTTGCAAAGCTAGCATGAGCATATGTCTACTATCAGGACTATGATCACTCACCTACAAGAGTTATATGGTGAGCAGAGCCATCCTGCACGCTTCGAAATGTCCAAAAGACTCTTCAATTTGAAGATGCATGATGGATAGTCTGTTCATGAGCATCATATGACAGTGATCAAGGACATTGAGGAGCTTGAGTAGCTCGGGCTTGAAATGCAAAAAAAATTATAGATCAATCTGATCCTTCAATCCCTTATGAGTTCATATAGTCAATTTATTATAAATTTTCATATGAACAAACTTGATTGCACTATATCCAAACTGGTCAACATATTGGTCACTACGGAAGGAACCTTGAAGAGTTCAAGAGACACTATTCTCACTATGGAGCAGACTTCTTTCAATGGAAAGTCTATTGGAAAGAAGAAGACTAAATCTGCTAAAAAATAAAAGAAAGAGAGAAAGCCAAAGAAGGAAGTTCCTAAGAAGGCCGAAGCAAAGAGAAAGTGTTTCCACTATGATGCTGAAGGCCACTGGAGGAGGAACTATCTATTCTACCTAAAGAGTCTAAAGATCAAAAAGGGTGACAAACTTTCTGAAGACATGCTTGTAATTGAATCTAACTTTACAGTTTCTTCTACTTTTAGTTGGGTATTAGACTCTGGATCAAGTACTCATATGTGTACCCTAATGCAGGGTCTAATAGAAAGTAAAGAGGTTGAGAAAAAGTGACATGATCCTTCGGGTCAGTAATAGAGTAAAAGTTGCTGCAGAGGCCGTTGGCTCTTATCTTCTTCAATTACCATCTGATTTTAGATTAGATTTAAAGGATGTTATTATGTTTCTGTGGCTAGTCAAAATTTGATTTCTGTATCTGTGCTAGCATAGGAAGATTTTGAAATTAATTTCAATGAAGATTTTTATTCTATTTATTTAAAAAATAAATTGATTGCATGAGGTTTTTTAATTGACAGTCTATATTACTTGCATGTTGATGCGAATGTGAACTTAAACGAGCAAATAGTGAGTGCCATAGGTCAAAAGAGACTCAGAGATGATATTAACTAGAAATACTTGTGGCACCATAGACTAGGCCATATTAGAGAGAACTGGATAAATAAACTGAAAAAGGATGGGATCCTTGACTCTCTTAACCCAAAGTCGTATACAGCTTGTGAATTTTGCTTTCGAGAAAAAATGACCAAGCTACCCTTTATAGGATATGGGAAAAAGATCACTGAGTTATTTATCCTGGTACACACTGATGTGTGTGGGCCATTTGATGTGTAGGCCAAGGATTATAGCTACTTCATTACCTTTATCAATGATCTGTTTAGGTACAGATATGTGTATCTGATGAAACACAAGTCTGAAGTCTTTGTAAAGTTTAAAAAATTTAGAAGTGAAGTTGAGAAATAAATTGATAAATCCGTAAAGATTCTTCGATCTGATCAAGGAGATGAATACCTCAGTCAAAAATTTTTGAAATATCTTAAAAATAATGACAGTCTCTCAATGGACTCCTCCTAGAACACTTCAGCTCAACGAGATATCTGAAAGGAGGAATAGGATCCCATTGGGTATGGTCAGGTCCATGATGAGCTTCACTGATCTACCCTTATATCTTTGAAGACATACAATATTAACTGTCATTCATCCGTTGAATAGGATTCCATCAAAATCTGTTCCTACCATACCGTATGAGATATGGTACGGTGAGAAGTCGAGTCTAGGTTATCTTAAGACTTGAGAATATCCGATCTATGTCAAGAGATAGATGACTGATAAACTAGAGGATAGATCTGTAGTAGCTCATTTTATAGGATATCCAAAAGAATTCATGGGATACTACTACTTTTTACAAGATCATAATATAATTGTGAGTCGAAACATCATATTCCTAGAAAAATAGTTTATCTAGGATGGTGGTAGTAGGAGGTTAGTTGAGTTTGAAGAGAAGGTCTCTGAAGAGCAAAGTGCTATAGATCCTTAGAAACCCGTTATTCATGAGCCAGTAGTAGACATTTCTCAACCACCTCATAGATCTAGCAGGATCTCTCGACCTTCTGAAAGGTATATTGGTATGCTTACGGAGAAAGTAAAAAAAATATTCCCTATGGGAGATAAGGGTCATAGTGATGATCCTAATATCTTTGACCAGATGATGTCTGACATCGATTCTGAGAAATGGTTAGATGCGATGTAGTCAAAAATTGACTGGATGTATTCGAACCAAGTATGGACCTTAGTGGATCCACCTAGGGGTATTATACCCATTGGGTGTAAATGGATCTACAAAAAAAAAATAGGTGCCGATGGTAAGGTAAAAATCTATAAAGCTAGGCTTATGGCAAAAGATTACAGTCAGCACGAGGGTATTGACTATCAAAAAATTTTCTCATCCATAGTCATACTGAAATCTATCCGCACTCTACTTGCTGTTGCAGCTTACTATGATTATAAAATCTGACAGATGGATGTGAAAACTACTTTTCTGAATGGATATTTTGAGGAAGATATCTATATGAAACAGCTTATGGGTTTCATATCTGGTGATGGTGATCACAGAGTCTGCAAGCTGCAAATATTCATGTACGGATTAAAACAAGCTTCTCCAAGTTGGAATCATCATTTTGATGAAGTATCAAATCATTTGATTTCATCAAAAACAGAGAAACCATGTGTATATAAAAAGATCAGTGGGAGTGCGATAATATTTTTCATATTGTACATGGATGATATTTTCCTTATTGGGAATGATATTCCCATGCTGACCATGGTCAAAAGATGGTTGTCCAAAAAATTCTTCATGAAAGATCTAGGAGAAGCATCCTATATTTTTGGAACAAAGGTCTATAGGGATAGATCTAAATGGATGTTGGACCTATCATAAAAGCTGTACTTAGAGAAAGTGCTGAAGAGGTTTAGCATGAAAAACTCCAAAAGTAGACTCTTACCTCTTAGGCATGGTATTAATCTTTCTAGGATGATGTGTCTGATCACATCTGAGAAAGTTCAGCGTATGAGTAGGATTCCTTATGCCTCGACCATCGAGAGCCTCATGTATGTCATGTTGTGTACTCGATCTGATATTGCTCTTGCTATGACTGTTACGAGCAGATATCAGTCGAATCCAGATGAGGAGCACTGGATAGCTGTGAAGAACATCCTTAAGCACTTGAGAAGGACTAAGAATTTGTTCTTGATCTTTGAAGGAGGTTCTAAGTTGCGAGTCGAGGGATATACTGACTCAGACTTCATATCTGATCTTAATGATATAAAGTCTATTAATTTTTTTTAATATTAAATTTTAATCCTAATTTTTTTCTTCTTGATCATTTTTTGGATGGTTAAAAATTATTATTAGATTTTATTAAATTTTTGAACTTAATTAATTTATGGATCAAATTATAATTAATTTAAATTAGATTTAATTTAATTAGATTTGACTTAATTTGAGGCTAATTGAATTTTAATATTCTATGTAGAACTTAGATTCAAAGCCTAATTAAATTAGGTTTGATGGGATTTTGAATTAGATTTGAATCAGATTCGAATTAGATTCAAATTGAATCATGGATCAAGTTCTAATTAATTTAAATCAGATTTAACTTAACTAAGCTTGACTTAATTTGAGATGAATTGGATTTTACAATCTAAATAGGACTTGAATTCAAAGTCTAATTGAATTAGGTTTGATAAAATTTTGAATTAGATTCGAATCAGGTTCGAATTGAATTATAGATCAAATTTTAAGTAATTTAAATTAAATTAAATTTAATTAGATTTAACTTAATTTGAAGCTAATTAGATTTTATAATTCAAGTAGGACTTAGATTCAAAGTCTAATTGAATTAAGTTTGACAAGATTTTGAATTGGATTCAAATCATATTCGAATTTGATTCGAATAAAATTTGAATTGGATTCGAATTGAATCATGGATCAAATCTTAATTGATTTAAATTAAATTAAATTTAATTATATTTAACTTAATTTGAAATTAATTAAATTTTATAATCCAAGTAGGACTTAGATTCAAAGCTTAATTGAATTAGATTTGATAGGATTTTGAATTAGATTCGAATCAGATTTGAATTGAATTTGAATTAAATCATAGATCAAGTATTAATTAATTTAAATTAGATTTAATTTAAGTAAGCTTGACTTAACTTAAGGCTAATTGAATTTTATAATTCAAGTAAGATTTGGATTCAAAGCCTAATTGAATTAGGTTTGACGGGATTTCGAATTGGATTCGAATCGAATTCGAATCGAATTTGATTTGAATCCAAATAAAAAAATATTTTTTTTAATTGATTTAAATTAGATTAAATTTAGTTATACTTAATTTAATTTGAGAGTAATTATATTTTACAATCTAATTAGAATTTGGATTCAACGTCTAATTGAATTAGGTTTAATAGGATATCAAATTAGATTCAAATTGGGTTCAAATTAGATTTGAATTGAAATCAAATTGAAAATTATTTTATTCTAATTGATTTAAATTAGATTAAATTTAATTAGATTTGACTTAATTTAAAGGTAATTGGATTTTATGATCTATATAGGACTTGGATTCAAAGCCTAATTAAGTTAAATTTGATAGGATTTCAAATTAGATTCGAATTGGGTTTGAATTAGATTCGAATTGAACTCAAATTATTTTTTGGATTATTAGTGATGAAAAAATATTATCGTCATTAATTCTATCACTAATAATATTTTTTTAAAAAATATTTTTTTAAATTATTATTCAAATTTTTTAAAAAAATTATTAGCGATGGTAAAATTTCCATCACTAATAATCTCAATTTGCCATCATTAATAATTATTTTATATTTAAATATTATAAAAAAATTTAAAAAATTTAAACACTATTAGCGATGCTTGTGCCATCCCTAATAATTAAATTGTTGTTGCTAATAGTATTAGCAATGATAAGATTTTTGATCGATTTTGTGGTGGCTAAAAGGTATTGTTAGCGATTAAATTTTTTTTTCATCACTAATACCATTACTGATATTCAATATTCTTGTGGTATGTTTGTGATCTCTTTTCTTTTCTGCATTCGATTTCAATTCATTTACTCACTGCATATTCAGCATATATTCACTTCTCCTCTGACACTATTGGTTAAATTTGAAAAAATTTTAATAACTCAATTCACCACCCCTCCTTGGATTATCTAGCTGGGCAACGGTATGCCAACTACTATTATCCACTGATAAGGTTATATACCAACTACTGTTATCTATTGGTAGGATCATATATCAATAACTATTATCCACAGAAAGAGCCATATAGATACTAGCTCCGGATGTCGATCTTCTCCACTTTTAGGAACCATATATGGCTATTTAAAAGCTTTTAAAACTTTTATATCTTTTTGTTTAAAATATACATATATATAAGTAGGTGGAAAACTATTGAATGATATGATCAGATTCATATTTCATAAATATGCTATTTTTATCAAAAATATTCATGAAACCACTTTTCAATCATGAATTGTCTTATCACATGTATTCATCTTGATTTTCAAAAAAATATAATTTCATCAATAACAATTTATATACATAAAAAATATGATAATTTAAAAATAAATAAGAAGTGTGAAACTACTTATCTCGTTCGCTCTAGATCTTGACGAATCTACTAATCTTATTTAAAATATCAAAAATATGATCAATATTTATTTAATAAATTCAATTAAATCATAAGGAAAGAAGATCGTTGATCGAATGATTGGTCTGATAGACCGCCCTTGCACCAAAGTAGATTGGGCATTTTTGCCAGAATCAACACAGGTTCCTAAAGCAGAAAGACATGACTCCACACTAAGATCGATAGATCTTCTTGAAGAGACAAAGTGTATGAAGGAAAAAATAAGAAAGAGAGATTCTTTGTCTCTCGTAGAAAAGGAAACCAAGATCGGGATCATCAAGGGTCATGCCATGGTATACTGCTGGCAGTCGGTGGTGGTGGACAGTGGGCAACAATGACTAACCAATGGGAAGTCAAGGAAAAACTTGAAAACAAGGGATCTATAGGTCATTTTAGAGAGAGAAAAAAGAGAGAGATAAGAGAGAGAAAGAGAGCTGGTCTCTCCTTTTTCTTTTCTTCTTTTTTTCTTTTCTTCTTCCGCTTCTCTTTTTCTTCTTTCCTTCTTTGATCGAATAGGGGAGGAAGGAAGTGGTTGATCCATAGTCTGATGAGGTGGTGGAGGTGCAGCCAACCAATTGCCGACGATGCTAGAGTAGGGGATGACTGTAAACAAGCACTTGCCTACAAAAATGCATCAAAAATAGGGCCAAAGCAAGGCTCTTTTCTTGGTCATCCTTGAGTCCCAGCCCACTTGTTGGTGGCTGGGGCTCTGATGTTGGCCATCACTTGGTGTAACTGGGAGGCCAAAGCCCTTGATTGCAATCGTTAGCGGTGGAGGCAGTCGACGAAAGGAGAAAAGAGGAAAATAATGGTGAAAACAAGGGATTCTTATTTCTATTGATTTCTGATAAAATCGGTGGCTGGCAAAGGTGCCCAAGGCCATGCGAAGAAGGGAAAGAGAGAGAGGAGAAAGGTATGGGCTTTTACCTCAGCTTGGGTGGCATCTCCAACCCCAATTTTCGACAGACACAATGATGGGATGCCACGAAGCCAATAGGACAAAAAAGAGAGAAGGAGGTGTGACGCTCACCGATGGAGGGCCATGCTGGAGAGGGGTTCTATTTATAAAGAGCCTTAGAATCTTAGTGGCCTTAGGACTCCCGTTCTTTTTGAGATTCACCAGAGAAGAACCTATGCCGACTCAATGATGGGCTAGACTGGGCCATCACACTTTCGGGGTTCATAGGCTTCTAATTCTTCTTCTTTCCTCTCTCTCTCTCTTCCCCTTTTTTTTGGTGTGTGTGTGTGTGTGTTTGTGTGATCATCGGGCTTCTGTTGTACCCGCCTTCTTCTCCTAATGGGATGTCTCTGGGCAAAATGTGAGCTGGTTCAAGTAGGACCGTGTCCAAAATGGATGATGTATCATAGTGGCTTACTAGGAGATTGATAGTCTGATCACAATGAGGGTTTTCATGATGAGGACTGAAATCTTTCATGTAAGAGTTTATATAAAATTTTGAGAGGCTAAAAGTTTAAATAGACATAGCACTATTGCTATCCTAATTGCTGTTTGAATTGGATTTTTTTTTAGGGGTGGACAAGGGTGAGATGATGCTGTTTGGCTGAAGAGCCTTCACCTTTGCTGTCGTAGAGGTCCTCAAATCATAATCAAACCACTGACCATCCCGTCCATCATATGTAGTGCACATGCAGCAATTTCTCAGCACCGCTACCACATATCTTTATAGAAGGGAGAAGCAAAAAGATGATAGAAAAATTAATTTTAATGATTTATGGAGTGTTTTTATAATGACCCAGGACTTTATCTAGAAAGGCTAGTCAAAAAATATTATTTTAGTTCTTTGGCTCTGTACAAGTACTCAAGATCTTCTCAATGAATAACTGATGTGGAATTAGACACCAAACTAAAGATTCAAATCCATGCATCCTTTAATAAATATCATGATTGGCTCGTGATCAATGTCAATAAATCTCTACTATAGTATCCCCTAGTCCACATAGGTTAGGTCGGTTTTGATATCATTTGTAACAATCTAGGATCTAACCCGAAAAGCTAGCTAGAAAGTGTTATTTGGATTCCTAAGTCCTTTATAAACAGCCAAGATCTTCCCAACGAATAACAGATGTAGACTAAATACATGCGCACATTGGTCCTCATAGTTTTATTATAATCTAAGTTAGGCTCAAGGTTAGCATGGTAAAACCACTCTAAATTAGATGGCACAATAGGCTATCTTTAATTATTATTGTTGGAGAAAGTCTTTGTGCACCGCTCACAGTGCAATATAATTGACGTGGAATACACCATCTAATCATATTGGATTACATAGCGTACTTACTGATGGGATGGATATTTAATACCATTTAGCTTTTTTTTTTCTCCAATTTTTAGTAACAAAAATGTCCTTCTCTTTGTAGAACAAAAAAAAAAAGTATTACTTCCTAATGCCTTATATAACTTTTTGTAAATATATATGATATTCTAAATGATTTATATGACTTCGTATGTCTTTTAATATCTTGAATAATATATATGATTTTTTGATACCTTGTATGACTTTTTGTGAATATATACAATAATTTGAGCAATATATATTGCCTTTTGTGAATATATATTATTATGGTGATTACTGTGAGCGCCTCGGATCAGCGCTATATTATAATATATGTCAAGCTCTCAGATCATCAACACGACTGCTGGCCGTCGTATGAGCTGAAGAGTCTATCTCGATGTTGAGCTGAGGTGTCCTCGAGGTCTGACTTGTGTATGAGCTGCTCAGCCGACTTATCTCTTCAAACATGTACGATAGCTATCTATCTCGAATAGATAAGATTTGGCGTAACCATCTCTCCTGATTTTGTGGGATTGATTCAGAGCTAAATTATCTCGCCCAGTTTAGCATATCCAATGGCCCGACAATCTCGAGATCGTGCAATCTCATAGCTAACAACTCAGCTATCCGATATCTTTTTATATAAACAATCAAAGCTCTGAGGACCCATGTAAGTCAAATCAAATTCCTCTCAGAGAATCCGTTGCTACTCTTTTGTTCTTTGCTTTTTTGATTTGAGCATCAGACGGTCTTCGTCAGAGCCACAACCTCTGATTTGGGACTTGTTTTGCAGGTTGCTCCGGCACCAGCATCCATGCATGAGGATCAGGTGTCTGTCTTTCGATCTTGATTGATTTCAACAGCAACAGATGAAGGAAGGGTCTACATTCACATTCATGGCTCCAAGACGGACATCTTCTCAACTTTCTAATACTGTGGCTTCCCGATAGATGGCTAGTCAAGCTGACAATCAAGTTCAATCACTGACGTCGAAAATTCTTCCGCAGTTCAACCGATCGTCTCTTCATCGGTTCAACTGGTCCAACCGATGTCGATCACAGCCGACCAATTCGATCCGCTCTTCTAGTAAGTTCAACATCTAACGATCGCAATCCAAGTGATCTAGACCTTTCTCATGCCCTTCCAGATGGTGCCATAGCCTCCTTAGATTGTCCCTGCACCCCCTACAATGATTCATCATGCAATCTCCTTGGTAGTACCTCCTGTGCCTTCTATAGTGGTGCTCCCACAGATTCTTGCTTTGACTGTGGCTCTACAGCCACCACCTCAATCAGAGCTGCAGGCACCTCCTCAAAGTTCGGAGAGAAGGTTGATGCATCAAAGTCACCTCAGGGCCTAGCAGCTGGCCAGGCGACAATCTCCAAGCCCACAGTCGAGCCGTGACTCAACCCCCGGATGCCAATCTCCTATGTGCTTCAAGGCTGGTACTGTTCATGAAGTTGACTTTGAAAGGCAGTTTCAGGAGCTCGACCAGTAGTTGGACTAGAAAATAGAAAAGACCTTCAATAATAATGGCTCCTCGATGCTGTCCTACAAAGGGTATAACAGTCAGCCCCCCTTCATTCTGAGGATTGTGCAGGAACAACTCCTCCTGCACTTCAAACTGCCTTAGTTGGAGGTCTACGATGGGACCACAGACCCCATCGATCATGTGGAGACCTTCAAGGCTGCCATATTCTTTTAGAGAGCATCGGATGTAATCCTCTATCGAGCATTCCCTCCAACCCTTAAGGGGGCCGTTTGATAGTGATACTCGAGTTTGAGAATGACATCTATCCATTTCTTTGAAGACTTGTGCCGATCTTTTATCGATCATTTCATCAGCAGCCAATGATAGTAGAAGCGATCTAACTACCTCCAACTACCTCTATACTATCAATCCAAAGGAGGGTGAGTCAATCCGCTTTTTTATGAATAGATTCAATATGATGATCCTAGAGGTCCAAAACCTAAATCAGTCGACCGCGATAGCCACAATGAAGAGTGATCTACTGAAGAACAACTTAAAAAAAATCATTCATTAAGACTTATCCTTGAAATCTCCCGGATATGCTTACCCGTGCGGAGAAGTATGCCTGTATGGAAGAGGTCTTTGTCGATAATACTCTTGCTTGTTTAACCATGGTGGGACCCAGTAAGTAGAGCCATCAAAACAGGCTGGCCTGGCCCATGGATGCCCGGCCCTTCACAAACCGGGCCCATTAGGGTCGGGCCAAAAAAGCCCTTTTGATACACGGGCCATCAAATAGGCGGCCCAGCCCTAGCCCTTATAAGTGAAGGGCCTAAACGGGCCGGCCCTTATAGCTCACCAAAAAAATTGAAATAATTATAAAAATTATAAAAATAAAAAAATTATAATAAATTAAAAAAACTCTCAAACATAATACTTTATCAAATAAATAAATAAAATTAATCCCTACATCAAATTTTAAAATACCAAAAGTAAACATGAAAAAATTTCAAAATTTTTGTAAAAATATCATAATCTCCATTCTCCATAAGAAAAAATACCACAGACTAATCAAACTTTACAAAATCAAACAAACCAAGAAGTAATAAATATTGTTCAAATAATATTGAGTCCAACTATTGAAATTCAGTTCCTGTTCTTAAGATTTTTGCCAACATTTCATTAATCAACAATCATCCTCATCTTCGTCAATTATAACATTAGAAACTTGACAATCTTATTTTGACAAATTTGCATCAACTTTTGTAGTTGAATCATCATCTTCTTCTGTAATCCACAAGTAACAAATAACAAAGATCAATAAATAGTTAGAAAAAATCTATTTTGCATCCAACTAAATTCAAATTCTTATCTTAAATTATAAAAAAAGATATTACCATTATGAATAAAGTCATGTAACCAATTGCGAGTGCAAATGAGAGCTTGTGCTGAAGAGAAATTTTTAGTGCAGGGGTAAAATGATAATTTTAAATTTTTTTCAAATTACTATTTTACAGTAAAAATTATTAATTAATCTAATTAATTAACATATGTTTACCCTACACTAGGATCTAAATATGATATATAGCATGCATGCATTTAAATTTAAAATTCAAATTTGAATAGTAAATAATTTACTGTTATGTGTTCAGAACACATTATCTTTGTGCAGGTAGTTGATCGCCATAATCTGATCACCGTCGGGAGGGTCTGATCATTGCTACATAGCCACACAGTATGTTTGACCTCTACAGATCATCCACACGAAGCTTTCGATCTGATCGGCTCCTCACAAATGCTAGTTCGTGACGATAACTTTTTGATAGCCGATGTTGATCGAACTCCTTCGATCGATGTCTGTCGACTTCTCAAATACTCCAGATCATCAACAAAGATGGTAGAGAGGTTGATGATGCTCTCCCTAAAGTTTGGTGGGCTCACGATACTCGTAGCTCACGTTCTCACTTCCCAAACCCTAAGCCAAAACCCTAGGGTACATAAGAAAAGAGTGCACCCACTTCTCTCTCCTTTTCTCTTCTTTTCTTTTCTTTTCCCATGCTAGAAACCTCTCTCATGCCACCCTTTTTTCTCTGATCATCTATGTGCACGCCCTCTCTTATCTCCTTTTTAAAATAATGCAAGACCGCATCTTTGCAGCATTTTTACCGCGTGAGAGGATAAAGATAAGTGGTTGCTCATTTGAATTCAAATCGAATTTGAATTCAAATGCCAACCAACTCATTCCTATCCACCCTATGTGTGAGAAGAGAGGAGGTATGGCTTCTCTTATGCATGGAGAAATTTCATGAGAAACTCTTTCTCGTGTATGATAAGTGGCGCACAAGATGGATAAGGCAAGAAGGCGCAAGGGATAAGTTATCCATTTAAATTCAAACACCCTTTGAATTTGAATGGCTAACAAATCAAGTTTATCCAAAATTTGGTGCACAAGTGTGGGCGTGAGATGCCTTCTGCATGAAAGAAAATTCATGAGAAGTTGCTTCTCGTGAATTCAAATGGGTGCTAAAGAAGTGAGGTGGTGCAGGGAGAAAAGTCAAGGTGGTTTGAACCTAATTGAGCCAACCTAATCAAAATAGGTTAAGCATAATTAGACTAAATTAAATCCAACTTAATTAGGCTTAATTAAGCTCAATAAAATTCTAATCAAATTAGAAATTGACTAAGCCCAACCCCTGATCAAATCAGGGACCAAACTACTTCGACAATTAGGTCAACACTTAATCTAATCGGGTCAAACCCAACTGAATCCAATTTAATTGGACTTGATCCAAAAATAATTACTCAATTAAATTGAGTTAATTAGTGATCAAATCACTAATTAAATCTCTCATAAATACTGAGTCCAAATTCGATGGGCAATCGGGTATCAATGTTCATCGATATGAAACCTTGATCGAAGAGTCCCAAACTAGTGGGACTCTTGACCCCGATATCCAAAATGTGTGGAACTCATGATTAGAGAATTCTGATTTTCGATCATAGAGTTTCAGACATGTAGGACTTATAGTCCACGAGCATTAGGACTCTTCTTCAGCCATCAGATCAGATAGGAACCTCTAATGTGTGTGACCTCGCAGGTTCGAACCTAAGTCGGTAGCATAGGAAATAATTTCTGTACTAATCGAAGTGACCATCTAGCAATGGTATCCGACATCTGGATAGATTGAATAGTCACAATCACAACACTCAGAACCTACGTGAATATGGTTACTGTATAATTTATCCCTTTTGACCCCTGTGTTTAGGACGACTCAGGGTTAAACTGTCAATCCTGATTAGATCATCCGAATCGTGCTCAACTCAAACAGTCCTGTGACTCCTCATTAGGACTACTTTGGCCAAGATTTTGCTAAATTGAAACATGACTGTACACAGCTCTTGAACTGGAGTGGTCAATCCCATCTTGACACACGCATCGACAAGTCAAGTACTTGACTACACCTAGCAGCCTTCCATCACTGAATTAGAAATTCAGATAGTCCAGTGCCTAAGTGCAGTGAGTTGCTTGCAAGTCACCCTGGTGGTCTCAGGTCGGAGGGACATTTATACCCATATCCCATCGGAGCAAATCTTGACAGCAGAAATAGCTCCAGAGTCGATCACATTCAGTGCAGATGTACCCTTACATCTCACCTGTATGCCATACCAGTGTCTCCACACTCCTTGATTAAGAGGACAACCAACCCATATGGCACACAATGACCTATGCTTGATAAACGTTGTTGTCCTTGGTAACAATGTATCATTTGGTCGCGAACAGGTTTAAGAACTAACCGACAAATCCTCCTTTGTCGAGTCTAAATAGTCCTAAGGACTTCACCACAACACAGGAGTTCATTAGAAGATGAAACAATTTGTGATGAAAAAATATTAAAATAATTTTTATTTATTTATAATTTATATACTAATACAAAAGGAGCACAACCATCAACAGGCTGATGATTGGCTTTGGGACACTATTCCCAACGATCTCTCACTTGGCCTAAAGCCAATCGGTGCAGTATCTAATACCCATCTTCAACTTGAAGTCGTCGAACTCCTTCACCGCAATGGCTTTAGTGAATGGGTCGGCCCGGTTCTCTTTTCCGTCGATCTTCTGATGGTCGATGTCACCTTGATCTACAATTTTCCGGATGAGATGGTAGCGACGCAGAATATGCTTCATCCGCTGGTGTGCCTTTGGTTTCTTCGCCTGAGCAATGGCTCCAGAGCTGTCACAGTAGAGCAGAACTGGACCAACAAGGGAGGGTGCTACTCCGAGCTCGGTGATGAATTTTTTCAGCCACACTGATTCTTTGGCAGTATCTGATGCAGCGACATGCTCCACCTTGCAAACTGAATCCGCCACAGTGTGCTGCTTGAAACTTTTCCAGCAAACAGTCCCACCATTAAGGATAAAAATAAATCCCGACACACTCTTGCTGTCATCGTGATCAGACTGGAAACTAGAGTCTGTAAACTCTATAAGTCTCAAGTCTGATTCACCATAAACAAGCCACTGGTCCTTAGTATTTCTTAAATACTTCAGGATGGTTTTAACAACCTTCCAGTGATTCTCCCCTGGATCAGATTGGTATCTACTCACTACCCCTAGTGAGTATGCCACATCTGATCGTGTACATATCATGGCGTACATGATAGATCCCACTGTCGAAGCATATGAAATTCTACCCATACGCTTTCTCTCTTGAGGTGTTGTCGGACAATCCCTCTTCGAGAGAGAAATTCTATGGCCTATCGGTAGATAGCCTTTCTTAGAATTCTTCATACTGAATCTCTTCAGTATAGTATCAATGTACGTGGACTGGGATAAACCAAGCAACCTTTTAGATCTATCCCTATAGATCCTTATTCCTAGGATGTAAGAAGCTTCTCCCAGATCCTTCATGGAGAATTATGACGACAGCCAAATCTTTATTCCCTGTAATGCATGGACATCATTTTCGATTAAGAGAATGTCATCCACATACAATATAAGAAATACCACTACTGGACCATTAGCCCACTTATAAATGCAGGGCTCTTCTTCATTCTTAACGAAACCATACGTCTTGATCATCCTATCAAAACGTATGTTCCAACTCCGAGATGCCTGCTTAAGTCCATAAATGGACCTCTGTAGCCTGCACACCTTAGACTCATCTGTGGATGTGAACCCTTCAGGTTGTATCATATATATCTCTTCGTTCAGCTCTCCATTTAGGAAAGCTGTCTTCACATCCATCTGCCAGATTTTATAGTCCAGATGAGCAGCTATCGCAAGCATAATCCGAATGGATTTGAGCATTGCCACAGGAGAAAATATCTCGTCATAGTCTATACATTAACGTTGACGATATCCCTTGACAACCAAACGGGCTTTATAGGTTTCCACCTTTCCATCTGCACCCCTCTTCCTCTTGAAGACCTACTTACATCCTGTGGATTTTACTCCGGGTGGGTCAACCAATGTCCACACATCGTTGACCTTCATGGACTCCATTTCGGATTTCATGGCCTCTAGCCATTTCTTAGAGTCAAGTCTCTACATTGCATCCATGTAGGTGATCGGATCCTCATCATTTTCATCAAGTTCGACAGGATCGCCATCCCGGACCAAGAAATCATAGTATCTGTCTGGTTGACGTGGTACTCTACCAGATTGCCTTAAGGGTGCAGGAACAATGGGCTCCGGATCTAATCTAATCAAATCTGATTCAGGTTCAGCTACTAGTGTCGGTTTTTTCATCTGCCGAACTTCCTCAAGTTTGACCTTAGAGGCAACAGTCCCTTCACCAAGAAACTCTTTTTTCAAAAAGATTGCCTTAAGGCTGACAAACACTTTTTGCTCATCAGCTAGGTAGAAATAATACCCTTTAGTCTCTTTTGGGTACCCTATGAAATTACACTTGTTTGATCTAGGTCCAAGCTTATCCGTAATTAAACATTTAACATAAGTCGGACACCCCCAAATCCTAAGGTGCGAGAGTACTGGCTTACGTCCTATCCATATCTCATATAGCGTTTTGGTTACAGACTTACTCGAAACCCTATTTAGAAGGTAACAAGCCGATTCAAAAACATATCCCTGGAGAGAGATTGGCAGACCAGCAAACTCCATCATGGATCGAACCATGTCCAACAAGGTCTGATTCCTCCTTTCAGACACACCATTATGCTGTGGTGTTTCAGGAGGTGTCCACTGAGAGAGAATCCTATTCTCCTCAAGATATGTCAGAAAATCATTGGAAAGGTATTCACCTCCTCGATCAGATCGAAGAGTTTTAATACACTTTCCAGTTTATTTTTCTACTTTATTTCGAAATAGTTTGAATATCTCAAATGACTCTGACTTATGCTTCATTAAGTAGACATACCCATACCTCGATAGGTCATCTGTGAAGGTTATGAAGTAGAAATATCCACCTCTTGCACTTGAGCTCATGGGTCCACATACATCAGAATGTACCAGACCCAAGAGTTCACTAGCTCTCTTACCTTTTTCAATAAAAGGTGATTTGGTCATCTTCCCAAAAAGACAGGACTCACAGGTTGGAAGTGATTCACAATCATGTACTTCAAGAATTTCTTCTTGAGCCAACCTGTTTATCCTGTTCTTATTGATATGACCTAGCCTACAGTGCCAAAGGTAGAATTCTGACACATTATCTATTCTAGGGCATTTATCGGAGGTTTGAACCACATTAATAGGCTGTGATAGTAAGTAAATTTTATTATTTAGTTGTCCAACAAATATTGTAACACCATTCAAAATGATATTACAAATATTTTCTTTTATTAAAAATTCATAACCATACATGGCCAAAAGGCCTACAGAAATAATATTTAATAAAAAGCTTGGACAATAGTGACATTCACTCAAAATTATATTACGAGAATTGATTACAAGGTTCATTATTCCTAAAGCTAGAACTGAAACTTTGCTTCCATCTCCAACGTTCAGGAATCTCTCACCTTCATCAAATCTCCTACTGACCTGCAGACCCTGCATCGAATTGCAAATATGATAAGGGCTTCTGGTATCTAATATCCAGGCAGTAGTATCACAAATGGAAAAGTTGCAAGGTGTTATCATATAATTACCTTGCTTCTTCTTTGGTCTGTTCGGATCCAGGGAGGCAATGTATAGAGGACAGTTCCTCTTCCAGTATCCCTGCTTCTTGCAAAAGAAGCACTCCGCCTGGCTCTGGTCGGGCTTGCGCTTCTTGGTCTGACCCTGTGCAGACGTTCCAGCATGTGACTGTACCTTCTTATTCTTCTTCTTCTTGTTCTTCTTCCCTTTCTTAAAGGATTGACGACCAGAAGAAGACCCTCCCACAACATTCACCGACTCCTTATGGAGCTGGTGGTCCTTCTCAAAGTTCTGCAGCAACCCCAACAAGCCGTGGTAGTTCACTGCAGGCTTTGTCATCCGAAAATGAGTAAGGAAGGGGAGGAAGGACTTGGACAAAAAATTAAGGATCACATCCTTACCGAGCTGCTCATGCAAGGGAAACCCCAGTTTACTTAGGCGCTCAATCATTTCGATCATGTACAGTACATGATCGATGACTGAGGCCCTATCCCTCATCCAAGCATTGAAAATGGCACAACTAGTTTTGTGCCTTTCAATATTGTCAGGCGTGCCAAAGGAGTCGTTCAACATTTGAAGCATTTCCTGCGGCTGGGTGTTCTCAAACCTGCGACTGAACTCATCATTTATTGCCGCCAGCATTATACACCGAACGGTGGTGCGATCATTGAGCCACTTCTAGTAAGTATCTCGGACCGTTCCTCTAGCGTTCGGGGCTGGCTCCTCAGGTGTCGGATCCGTTACTACATAAAGGATCCGCTCATGCTCAAGGATGATTTTTAATTTTTGATACCAGCTATCGAAATTAGGTCTCATGAGCTTATCATTATCTAATAATGATCGAAGCGATAGGGTAGTGGCCATAGCTGCATAAAAAAAAATCAGACCTTTATTAGTACATAAATTATTAATACTAAAGACTTGGACTTTAGTCTAAAGTTTCTTTCAGTATTTTTACGAACTGGTAGCCTCAACCTCCAATTCGAGGAATTACTTTAATTTCTTAGTGGGTACTAGAATCCACATAGACTACACATGAGTCCAACTTTAGTTGGTCAACCCATGTGCATCTATGGGTAGGTTCATAACCAGTTGTTTCTCTAAACAACTTCTAGTAATTTATTTTGCCCCAGAACCTAATCAGTAGGCTTTGGCCTCTACTGAAAAGATCTGGTTAGGTCCAACCATTAACATGACTTGATTTGATGAATCGGACCAATAAATGATCAGGCCCGACTTTGGCCGGCCAACCTGACCACCATCAGAAAGACTCAACCAAATTATCATACTATGAATGATAATTCCATTAGTCAATAAGCACCAGGCCTTTGGGCCTCCAATGATTATTAAACTAATGGACTCATTATCACTCACTTAATGAGAGGCTATGACTTAGTTATCACTATAACATAATCATTTTAGGGATCTAATAATTTTTATAGATTTTTATTAAAGGATAGAAGAGAAGAAATTAACCAGCCAATTTCTATCTCCACCACTGATCTCACTTATCTGGCCAATTTGGTGAGTTAGGTTTTGATTAGATCACTTGGTGATTAGGGCTCACCAATGTCATTAGGTAAATTAGTGTGACTGATTTAGGTGCTCCTAATGCCGGCTTTAATTAAATCCCTGATACCATTTGAAGAGAAATTTTTAGTGCAGGGGTAAAATGGTAATTTTAAATTTTTTTTAAATTACTATTTTACAGTAAAAATTATTAATTAATTTAATTAATTAATATATATTTATCCTACACTAGGATCTAAATATGATATATAGCATGCATACATTTAAATTTGAAATTTAAATTTGAACAGTAAATAATTTACTGTTACGTGTTCAGAACACATTACCTTTGTGCGGATAGTCGATCGCCGTAATCTGATCACCGTCGAGAGGGTCCGATCATCGCTACATAGTCACACAATATGTCTGACCTCTGTGGATCGTTCACACGAAGCTTTCGGTCTGATCGACTCCTCACGAATGCTAGTTCGTGACTGCATCTTTTTGATGGCCGATGTTGATTGAACTCCTTCGATCGATGTCTGCCGACTTTTTGGATGTTTCAGATCATCAGTAAAGATGGTAAAGAGGTTGATGATGCTCTCCTTGAAGTTTGGTGGGCTCACGACACTCGTAGCTCACGTTCTCACTTCCCAAACCCTAAGCCAAAACCCTAGGGTACATAAGAAAAGAGTGCGCCCACTTCTCTCTCCTTTTCTCTTCTTTTCTTTTCTTTTCTCACACTAGAAACCTCTCTCACGCCACCCTTTTTTCTTTGATTGTCTATGCGCACGCCCTCTCTTATCTCCTTTTTAAAATGATGCAAGATCGCGTCTTTGCAGCATTTTTACCGTGTGAGAGGATAAAGATAAGTGGTTGCTCATTTGAATTCAAATCGAATTTGAATTCAAATGCCAACCAACTCATTCCTATCCACTCTACGTGTGAGAAGAGAGGAGGCATGGCTTCTCTTGTGCATGGAGAAATTTCATGAGAAACTCTTTCTCGTGTATGATAAGTGGCGCACAAGATGGATAAGGCAAGAAGGCACAAGGGATAAGTTATCCATTTAAATTCAAACACCCTTTGAATTTGAATGGCTAACAAATCAAGTTTATCCAAAATTTGGCACACAAGTGTAGGCGTGAGATACCTTCTACGTGGAAGAAAATTCATGAGAAGTTGCTTCTCGTGAATTCAAATGGGCGCTGAAGAAGTGAGGTGGTGCAGAGAGAAAAGTCAAGGTGGTTTGAACCTAATTGAGCCAACCTAATCAAAATAGGTTAAGCACAATTAGACTAAATTAAATCTAACTTAATTAGGTTTAATTAAGCTCAATAAAATCTTAATCAAATCAGAAATTGACTAAGCCTAACCCCTAATCAAATCAGAGACCAAACCACTTCGACGATTAGGTCAACACTTAACCTAATCAGGTCAAATCCAACTGAATCCAATTCAATTGGACTTGATCCAAAAATAATTATTCAATCAAATTGAGTTAATTAGTGATCAAATTACTAATTAAACCTCTCATAAATACTGAGTCCAAATTCGATGGACAATCGAGCATCAAAGTCCATCGATATGAAACCTTGATCGAAGAGTTCCAAACCAGTGGGACTCTTGATCCTGATACCCAAAATGTATGGAACTCGTGATCAGAGAATCTTGATTCTCAATCACAGAGTCTCAGACATGTAGGACTCATAGTCTACGAGCATTAGGACTCTTCATCAGCCATCAGATCAGATAGAAACCTCTAATGTGTGTGACCCCACAGGTTCGAACCTAAGCCGATAGCACATGAACCAATTTCTGTACTAATCGAAGTGACCATCTAGCAATGGTACCCGATGTTTGGATAGGTCGAATAGTCGCAATCGTAACACTCAGAACCTATGTGAATATGGTTACTGTATAATTCATCCCTTTTGATCCCTGTGTTTAGGATAACTCAGGGTTAAACTGTCAATCCTGATTAGATCATCCGAATCGTGCTCAACTCAAACAGTCCTGTGACTCCTCACTAGGACTACCCTGGTTAAGATTTTGCTAAATTAAAATACGACTGTACATAGCTCTTGAACTGGAGTGGTCAATCCCATCTTGACACACGCACCGATAAGTCAAGTACTTGACTACACCCAGCAGCCTTCCGTCACTGAATTAGAAATTCAGATAGTCCAGTGCCTAAGTGCAGTGAGTTACTTGCAAGTCACCATGGCAGTCTCAGGTCGGAGGGATATTTATATCCATATCCCATCAGAGTAAATCTTGATAGTAGAAATAGCTCCGGAGTCGGTCATGTTCAGTGCAGATGTACCCTTACATCTCACCTATATATCATACCAGTATCTTCACACTCCTTGGTTAAGAGGACAATCAACCCATATGGCACACAACGACCTATGCTTGATAAACGTTGTTGTCCTTGGTAACAACGTATCATTTGGTCGTGAACAGGTTTAAGGACTAAACGATAAATCCTCCTTTGTCGAGTCTAAATAGTCCTAAGGACTTCACCACAACACAGAAGTTCATTAGAAGATGAAACAATTTATGATGAAAAAATATCAAAATAATTTTTATTTATTTATAATTTATATACTAATACAAAAGGAGCACAACAGTCAACAGACTGACGATTGGCTTTGGAACACTATTCCCAACATGCACATGATCACCAAGGAGGCAGCATCTATATTTATTTAAAACACGAGCACCAATGCTAAAAGCTGATTCACTAGCCACTGTAGTGATTGGTATGCTTAGTATATCACAGGCCATTTGAAGAAAGGAGAAAGTAATAATGATCAGATGGGTAGTGGGAAGATGAACAGGGACTAAGGCTTGAAAAAAGTGATTTGAGTTATTAGGCATTAACGATGGAAGTAATGACTCATGAGACATAGAAATGAGAAAAAAGATATTTTAAAAATAATTGGTTATTTACTGATTACTTTAAGTGGTTAAGTTATTTTAAAATAATTTTTTTTAAAAAAATAGATTGGCCCGCGGGCTAGACGGGCCAGTCCTTCACGGATCGGGCCATAAACAGGTCGGGCTAAAAAGCCCTTTTGTTAAACGGACTGCTAAAACACTGGCCTAGCCCTACTATTTTAAGAGCCTAAATGGGCCAGTCCGCGGGCGAAGGCCCGTTTTGACGGCTCTACCAGTAAGGAGTGCCATCAGAGGTGGAAAGAGAAAAGATGCTAGCGCTTCTGATCCCCACCCCCAAGGCAAAATAATGGAGGTCAAAATCATCGATCTTGGAGTCCTTCGAGAAGAGTTCGACAACCATCACCTCCGTGGCTGTACGATAGTTACACGCCCCTGACTGTTTCTTGGAGAGAGCTACTGTTACAAGTGGGGCCTGAGTTTCTAAGCCTCGATTGATGAGAACAAGGTCAGAACACTATCGAGACTCGAGCAAATACTGCTTTTACCATTATGACCATGGTCACGATACTGAAGACTGCCACTAGCTTCATAACGAGATCGAGAGGCTTGTTATGCAGGGATGGTTGAATCATTTTATTCGAAGAGCGGCCCCTCAATGTTGAGCTCTGAGAGTTCCACAGCCACCCTATTTTCTTCAGCAGCCTTTCACTCTGCCTCAGCCGCAGCAAACACTAGCGTGGTAGGAACGACAACAGGTCGAAGGGCAAATGGTGGAAGAAGAGTGACCTATCCAAGGAGAAATCCACATGATTACTGGGGGTCATCTGGATTAGTGTAGTCTCTCGGCTTCCAACGCCATCTTCGATCATCCCAGCCTGAGAACTTTGACAGTTGATGTCTTAAGCTGCTATTTGATGATGAAATTTATAACCAACCGAGGACCTTTTAGATGTCCCACTAAGGAAGGAGAATCCGAGCCGAATGCTGAATATTGACTCACATCTAGATGAGGTATCCAAATACTGACTAATTAATCTTTTACAAAAAAAGACAAATCTTTTCACTTAATGATCAACTTTGATCTAATGATCTGATGCTGTGGTGAGCCAAAATCTCACAGCTTACCAAGCAAGCGCTAGAAGGAAGACTATTGCCCAATTGAAGGTCCTTACCGAGTGGATGAAGTGACACACCCAGGAACTTATAGGCTAAAGCAGCTCAACGGGACTACAATTTTCAAACCATGAAACTCGGTGAACCTCAGCATGTATTACCAATGATGTAACTACTTTCCATGAAAATAAAATTTGTAGGGCCATCAATTTGTGATTGGCATCCGAGTTCTCCAAGAGTTGCCTCCTTCTACTCAAGATCTTAAACTATAACTATGGTCAACTAATGCGAGGACTAACTTATTAGACCCTCGAGAAGACCTCAATGACTTCGAGATGGGGCTAACTTATTAGATCCATGCAGAGCCTGAGTCACACGAGAAGCAGAGGGAGATCCTTAGAGAACCTCTAAAGGGATAACTAATCAGACCTTCAGAATATCGTCAAGAGTATAAGATGCCGTAGGCACAAGCTCACCACTAGCACACACTGCATCTCACACGAAGATAAGAAGTGCTAGATGCAGTAGGCACAAGATCATCGCAGGCACACAATGCCACTCATGAGGGCTAATTTATTAGACCCTCAAGAAAATCTCGACGACTCTGAGGTGGGGCTAACTTACCAGACTCCTGTAGAGCACGAGTTGCACGAGAAGTGGAGGGAGACCCTTAGAAAACTTTTGAAAGAATAACTAATCAGACCCTCAGAATACCGTCGAGAGTGCAAGATACTGTAGGCACAGGCTCGCTGCTGGCACACACTGCATCTCGCACGAAGATGAAAAGTACTAGATATCATAGGCACAAGATCACCGCAGGCACATAATGTCACTCGTGAGAGCTAACTTACTAGACCCTCAAAAAGACATCGATGACTCTAAGGCAGGGCTAACTTAGCAGACCCCTGCAGAGCCTGAGTCACACAAGAAGTGGAGAGAGACCTTAGGAAACCCCCGAAAGGATAACTAATTAGATCCTCGGAATACCACTGAAAAGCCCTAGATGCCATAGACATAAGCTCACAGCTGACACACATAGCCCCTTCAGAAGAAGGATAAAAAGATGGATAACATACGGCCAGAGGTATTACCTCAATAGTACTTTCACCTGAGGCATTGTTTCAGACTCAGGAGTAGGGAGATAGTGTTGAGATAATTATTATGATGCCTCAGATTTATGAACGATCGGATTACATTCAAGTTGTTCTAAACTACTCTAAATATGTTTACTTCAATCGAAGTTATCCCTAGTATATCTATGCTAAAGCTGAGCAATCTAGAACCTTACTCATGTTGAGCTGAGCATTAAGCATTTTCTCACGCTGATCTGAGTACCTATTTGTACTGTTCTCTATGAGTCGAGCAAAATTTACAAAGTCCACAGATACAAATTTAAAGTTGAAAATGAAGCAACGACTTTTAAAACAAAGCTTTCTTTTTTATTCATTAAAGCCTTTACAAAGAAAAAATCGGTGCTCTAAGCACTTTACAAAGAAAAAGTCGGTGCTCCAAGCACTTTATAAAGAAAAAGATGGTGTTTCAAACAATTTAGAGGACGATTGCTCCAGGCATCGTCTTGCAAACAAGAGAAGAAAATAAGGAAGGTAAGAGGAAGAAGAAAAGGATAGCAAAAGGAGAGAAAAATAAGAGGAGAAAATGAGAAGGGACGTCCCACTGCAATTGATGGAGCATCGGATCGGCCAGGTGAGCTGGTTCGATCTTCGTCCATCGAGGACTTTACCTCCTCACCATCCGGATGAGCTAATTTAATCTTCATCCATCGAGGTCTCCATCTTTTCATCGGTATTGTCAGCTTGTATGCCGTGAAGTTTTAGATATGACATTATCCTCAATAGATGGACCTTACAATCATCAAAGCCCTGAATGAAGACGGCGGCAGCAACATCAAGCATCTTCCTCTGGAATGCTATAGAATCCTGAAACTCTGCAATGCAGCACTCTCGAGTTGTAGGTAGGATGTGCTTAGACTAAGAGGAGAGTCTAGTTGTCGGAGATAGAGGAGGAGGAGCCCCATGAGAAGTGGATGCACCAACCCACCTAGCTCTCTCCCTTTCATGAGCTAGATACCTCCGATGGGCATCCCTTGCAATGGCACTTCGCTCTCTTATTCGATTCTTAATTAACTCTAAAGGTGGCAGATTCAAAGGCAACGACATGGCAACAGGCGGAGAATGGGACTTCTTGCCATAAAAGGAGGGATAGAGATTCCTTTGCTCTCTGGTTCCTTATTTATAAGCACTAGCAGCCACATCAATCATGAATCGATGCTTTCCAAGAGTTAATGGCTAAGTAGTCAATGCATGCCTTCTCTGAAGTGGAAATAAATTCCTGTGATGCTTCGTAAAATAAAATGTGGCCATGTGGTGCATCTCCATAGACCCATGTCATTTTTCAGGCATGACCTTATCGGGAGAGTCTTCGACCGTCATTTCCCATAATCGTCTGCATTTAAGAAAATAAATAAGATTACTATCTAGTTAAATTGCCTCAGATCGATATGAATAAGCTTACATAGCAGAAGTATGATAAAAAATTCTACTCATTTTAATCCTTTCAAAATTTTCTTACAATGACCCTAAAACACAAAAAGAGAAATACAAAAATTACAAGGCCACGCCTGGAGCTGAGGTGTCAGCTATTGAGACATCTGCCGTGGTATGATCCCAAATTTCATCCAAAAAATTTAAGTTCAGATCCAGATATTTGGCAGCAACTCAGATTTGGATAGACTACCTCCCGGCATCATAGGCATCGACAGAATACTCAGCTCTTTCTTCCTCATATTCTTCTAAAGTCCGAAAGTCCTCCACAACCTTAGCAACAGCCTCGACTGTTCGCTTCTCCTCCACCCCTAATCGGGCCTTCAGTTCTTTTATTTTTTTTTACAGACGAGAGTTCTTTTCACTAGCGGCTGCATTCCTCTTCGCCTGAGCCTGAAACTCTGCTGCCTTGCCCAGCAGTCATGAATTTTTCTCAACAGCCTTTCTCAATGCCACCTCAGCATCTTCAGCTCTCCTCTCGGTGGCATCAGCTTTCATGGAGACTTCTCCAACCTTCTTCTTGATCCTCTCTTTTGCTCTTTTGAGCATCTCAACTTTAAGCCTAGACTTCTTCGCCTCTTTGGCCAGCTCGTGGGAGCTTTCGATGTACCTGTTCAAGTAATGGGTGAGCTGATAAGTAAAGAAAAATTCATAAGTAATGAATAAGCATACAGTAAGTGCTAAATGAGAAAGCTCCAACATATCCGGATGAGGTAATCCAGGGCTCCTCTCCTCATCTTCCTCTGAGGAATGCTCAGCAGCTTGTTCACATCGATAGGGAGGAGTAGTTCGGAGAGTAGCTCACTCACCAATATGGGATCCCTCAGCATCGAGGCCTCAAGCTTTAGTCTGACTGGTGTAGTTTCAAATGCACCAGCAACCTCAACTAGTACCTCATTTGAGGAAGATCCGATAGCAGGTGAAACTGGTCAGGTCGATGAGCTGGGAGGAGCAGGTAGGCCCAGAATCACCTCCTCCAAATTTTGGTTTGTACGGCTCATCAGTCACCTACAGTAGTTGAGGTGGTAGGCGAGCCACTTCTCATCTGCATAATCTCATGACCTTTTGGATGTGAAGGTTCAGATTTTCTAACCTCCAAAGTCAGTTGTGTGGAATCTCCGACTCTAGCCCAGAGGCTTTGCTCAGTGGCGGGCTTGGTACCTCTTTTTCGTAAGATTTTTCTTTTCTCCTTTGGTGGACTCGAGCTCTTCCCAACATTAAGCTCTGCAGTCATGGTGATCAAATTGTAAGACGTACAGAGTCAAAAGATTTAAGGCCAAAATAGTTGACTCAAGTATCTTGAGGAGCGGCTTGATTGATATCGGCATTAAAAAGCACCTGAGCCAACAGCAACTCTTTCAACTCTGAAACCTTGAAGCTCCGTAGAGTTTCCATCTCCTGCTCTAGGCTCTTATTCATTGAAAGTTCTTTAGCACAACATCTCAGAGTTTGTCCCAAATCATAAAGTTTCAGTCTTTGCCTGATGTCTGCGAGATGAAGAGAAACCTCGATTTCCAACCGTGCATGGTAGAAGGCATACCTAAAAATATCAGGCGGAAGTCATCCTCCTTTTTTCATGGAGTCACATACCACCACCCGCACGAGTCTGGGTGCTGCTTGAGGCTGAAGAGAAAATAAAAAAAAATATGATATTTGGCACAATCTTGGCTAGCATGCATACCGCGATGATATTTGGCACAATCCTGGCTAGCACGCACAATCCTGGCTAGCAGATATGTCGCCATGCATTCGGCACAATCGTACATAGTGATATTTCAAAATACTGGAGGAGCACCATAAAAAAGAGATGGAGAAGAAGCCTTAGTCTAGCCCGAAAGCACTCCTCATAGAAGCCCATACGCCTTGAAGGCGGATGGCAGACTCGATTGTTTGATCCCTAGACTTTGAGTTGGAATGCGGGAGATATTTGATATTACTCATGCAGCATGATTATGTCCTACTCCATCAACCTGATCTAAAGCCCAGCAAAATGAAGTCAGGCTCCATAATGGCCATCTCTCTCTTTCTCTCGTGCAGGAAAGCAGTGAAAGGGTGAAGAATATATAGAAGAACTCACAATAGAAGGAGAAAATAACTAAAACTTGGTGAGGTCTGCATCTCGTTCCGTCTGTAGATTTTAAATAACCTCAGACTGGAATAGGACCTTCAAAAGTCATCTCCCATCGACGTATTAATTGAAGGAGATGTGCATCGACAGAAGACTAGCATACGCATGATATGTGAAAATTGTGAATAGATGTGATTGCTACCGCCGATATGGTAGTTTATGCCAATGACAGGCGAATCACACTTTATGTCACTTTTGAAGTAATGTGTGCAGATGTGCGCCAATTCCTCCCACACAGATGCAATTCGAATTTTGATCTTTTCAAAATCTGTATGATGGGTATGAAAATTCAGCCCAGATCGAAATAAAGATTATAATCTTTACTATATTTGCAATTTTAACTACAGCTAGAGCTAGCTCGAATTTTTGCCCTAACTTCAGCTCGTCTCATGTCTTTCTTGAAGCATAACACAAGCTAAGTATTCATGTAGGCTATTACTCTAATCAAAGTTTTTAGTTACAGCTAGAGGCCGAGCATATATTAAAGACTTTGATTCACATATTTAGAAGCATAATTCTCATTCATCAAAAGAAGAGGAATACATCTGTTCCTACGGAGATTCTATTATAAGAAAGGAGCCTTGGATCACAGAAAATAAAAAAGAAGAGACCATAAATCACTCCTCAATCAATTATCCGACGACACTGCTTGTAGATCTTCATCCAGACAATCAATTTGAAGATGCTTGATAAGGTAAGGAGCAAAGTGCATCTGGACAATGGACTTGCACTTCTTAAAGTCCATGAAAAATACTATCTTGCAAGCTTGGGCTATGATCTTAACCCCTTTTTTCTCCAGCTATTTTCTCCTGTTTTCAGCATATTTGAGGAAAATCCTCTGATCTATAAAATTATCCCAGAGAAGCTTATGATTTAACTTTCTCTCTTCCAACCTCTTCTTCAAGTGCTCCACCTCCAATCCGATCTCTTGGACTCCTGAGAGCAGCTCTGGAGAGGCCTAAATTTTCTTGATAGCAAAGTGTCCGTCTCCTCGAGGAGCTCTCTCTCCACGGCTCGTCTTTTTGGAAGTTCTGGTCCTCTTAAACGGACCACCACCAGGGTTCCTTTGAGCGTGAGTTTCAAGACTCGGAGAACCTCTTATTGCTTCAAGTATCCTCCTCAAGTGCTCCAGATCATCCTAGATCCGGTGACAGTCTCTCTCATCTTCAGACCTCTACCTCTCAAGGATTTTAATCCTCCCTTTGAGGTCCTCAACCTTCCTGTCGGCCCTAGATTTCTATTATTCAAGCATCTCAATCCGTCTTTCGGCCTACCACAGTTCTTCATCCTAACGAAAAATTGAATCTTGGGCCTCCTGAAGAGCCTCCTCCGTAGGTACTTTAGCAAGTTGATCTCCTCTTTCTCTGTTGTTAGAACATTGAGGTTGGAACTAACAAGGCTCGTCAGATATTGACCCACATGTATGGGGGATCTTAAGGCATCAGTAGATCATCTCTCCCCCTTTTGTTCGTTGAAGAACAACCTTTCGACTGACGGTAAGAGGTTCCTTAAGTATTCCATCATGGATTGGAAGATCTCTCCTGTGGATGGAGCACAGGACGTCGGATCTAAGGGTCTCGCATGAGAAGTAGATGCCAGAAAGCATCCAGCAGGAGTAACCATCTCTGAAGATTCCCCAATCTCCATCATCGTCATCAAATCCTTCTTCGGGTTGTCAACCGCCTCTTCTATTCGTGCTACCTCAATCGGATCTTTTTCAGAGCATCCCTCGATGCTCATCTCTAATGCCGTCTCCATCGACGCCCTATCAACCAAAACTTCTCCTAAAGAATCTTGCATCGTGGCTTCCAATGGTAGGACCGTGGGCTCAATGGTAGGAGTGGCATGTTCTTCTTCTCCGATCACGAATCCTGTTTCAGCAATCGAAACCACGACCTGCCTCCTACGAGCTAGAATTTGCTCAAGTCTCTTCATGCTCTGTGAATCCATTTTGTCTCCAGGAATCATGATGAGTAATCAGTACAAAAAATATCTGTGGCTACTTCTGCCTCCTACGAGCTAGAATTTACTCAAGTCTCTTCATGCGCTGTGAATCCATTTTGCCCTCAGGAATCATGATAAATAATCATTACAAAAAAGATCTGTGGCTATCTCTGCAGATTTGTGGCTATCTCTGCCTTCAAAATATAAATTTAAATGAGGAAGAAAATGAGAAGCCACCGTAAAGTGATTAAAACCTCGAAGAGACCATCGTCTGAGTGGTGCTATCAGTTATGCCTGTCCGCATTAGTCGCATTAGGATGATGTTACCTGCTTTAAATGCAGAAGGTAGGCATGAAGGCAGAAGCATGTAGCATTGGATCTGAAGTACTTTTGAAGTACTCCTTTCTCCTGATCCTTAGACTCAGGAGTAGGGAGTTAGTATTACAGTGATTACCGTGAGTGCCTCGGATCAGTGCTATATCATAACACATGTCAAGCTCTCATATCATCAACACGATCGCTGGCCGCCGTATGAGCTGAGGAGTCCATCTCCATAATGAGCTGAGGTATCTCCGAGGTCTGACCTATGTACTGCTCAGCCGACTTATCTCTTCAAATGTATGCGACAGCTGTCTATCCCAAATAGATAAGATTTGACGTAACTATCATTCCTGATCTCATGAAGTGATTAAGGACTGAATTATCTCATCCAGTTTGGCATTTTCAACGGCTCGACAATCTCAGGATCGTGTAATCTCATAGTCAATAACCTAGCTATCCGACATCTTTCTATATAAACAATCAGAATCTTGAGGACCCAGATAAGTCAAATCAAATCTCTCTCAGAGAATTCGTTGTTGTTCTTTTGTTCTATGCTTTTCTGACTTGAGCATCGAAGAGTCCTCACCGAAGCTACAACCTCCGATTTGGGACTTGTTTTGTAGGTCACTCCAATGCCAGCATCCCTGCATGAAGATCAGGTGTCCATTTTTCGGTCTAGATTGATTTCAGCAGCAATATATATGATATCCTGAATAATATATGTAACTTCCTAATATCTTATATGACTTCCTATGAATGTATATAACATCCTAAACAATATATATAACTTTCTGTGAATATATATAATATCTTGAAGAATAATATAGCTTCTAATGCCTTATATGACTTTTTGTGAATATATATGATATCTTGAACAATATATATAGCTTTTTGATGCTTTATATGACTTCCTATCAATATATATGACTTTCTGTCATATATATCTGTAAGCCATCCTAGAGTTTGGATGCCGCAAGGGATTTTTGGCACACGGACAATGCTGAGTTAGCATTCAGTTGCAACACCCTATGTGGGAGCCCCACAACAACTTGCTAACAACCTCTCAACAACCCACTACTCTCATTTAAATGATTATAAATGGCCTAACAAACTCTTCTCTATAAAAAGGAAAGAGGAGGGGAAGAAAGGAAGGATTTGGATCTTAACTCTTGAACATTATCTTTACTGCTGCTGCCCCATCGAAAAACCCCCATCTCTTTCTCCGATACAAGCAGACTTTCTTTGTAGGTGATTGGAGTCCTACTTGGTGCTTGCCTAGTCCAACAAAGCGGCAATCCAAGCTGTCTTATCCTGTCACATTTTATCAGAGAGGCACAGCAACAAGGCCATATATCATCGACACAAGAAATGAATAGCTGCTCGGCATGTGTAAATAGTATACAACCTTATTCTCCTGGATCTTGCGTCATGGTGTCCTTCTCTATCTTGATCTATTTTGGACTTGGTCAATAGTGAGCTCGAAAAATTACGTTAATATTTTCATTTATTTTCTATTATAATGACAAATGCAAATCATTATTTTGTTGATATACAAACTAGAGTCGAAACCATGGTTTAATAATGATTGTGATAGCTAGCATTAAAATTGCCTTTATAATAGTCAACAAAGGGATCTATATATTATGTTAAATATATTAATAATGATTATTTAAATAACAAACTTAATTTGTAAACTCCGTTAAATAACAGTTGTACGTAATTTGACTATTACCCCATGAGAATGGCCATTACTTCATTATGAACAAATGTTCTTTAAGGAAAAAAAAGAAAAGAAAAAGAACAATGGTTTATTTGTATTGTATTTTTTTTAAAAAATTCCAAATTCAAATTTTATACCGGTTTTATTTCAAAAAATTTTAAAACATATCAAAAACAATAATCATGGATAACGTAAGATATGCTTTGGACCACGGCACTATCATTCTTTTATTATTCTCTATTATTTTTTATTGTAACGGTTACATGGATCATCATGGCTCCGGTGAGAGTCTGTTATAATTAGATAAATCTGCTATAGAGATCTTGGTTAAAAGGCTAAATAACAATTGTTTATTTTGATATAAAACAAGAATCTTAATGGAGTCCCCTTACCCTCTAAGCTCATACAGAGTTCCAACCCTTTCCGACTCAGGAGTGAACTGGCAAGGACACTTCAAATACGACCACTGTCCATACACATCCTGTGACGAAGCTGGATCAATACACCATCTCCATCACCATGGAGTAATCTCATCATTGCATCAGGACTCATCCTCTGCAATGATATAAATAAAGCATATCTCGAAGCTGCCAACCATGCCTATCAAAATATATTAAAAAAAAACCTGACTTTTTTACACCATTTTTCAAAACTCACAATCATACACTGAGTACAATCAGTTGCTTTCTTTTCAGAAAGATAACCCCCACTACGAAGAGACCATCTCAAATAATCTGCGTCTCTACTCAAAGCCACAACTTTTGTTGTTGATCAGTTTCAAAATATATAATACGGAGGTGCTATTCCTTTTTTCACGTTTCTCACACAAATATATAAATTAATTTCAAATGGAAACTTCATTTAAGCAGAAAAGACCAAGCTGCTTCCCCTTTCATTGGCCGCTATAAGGGGGCTTTCAATCCCTCTCACTAGTTTATTAGTTTTGGAAGGGTTAGTGGGTGGCTCCATCTCCACGATGTCACATGCTTTTACGTACCTAACACGTTCGAAGTTGGAAATGGGAGTCTAGATGGTACAATCTTCAAATTTAAGAAGCACTCATAATCTTTAGCACTTTAGATGTTCCCTTAAGGTGCAAGATTTGCTTCTGGAATTTTTCTTTTGCAAGTTTTTCGAGTTGTAGTCAAGTTCTAAGAGCTTCCACAAATTTCAGTAAATATAAAAACTCTATGATACTATGAGTATCATCTTACTCCCCTATCTTTGATGGTAGTAATTAAATAGAATTGAAGGTTTTGAGTTCCATTTGTGAGAGTTTGTGGTATGATGTGATTCGTAGTAACTTTCATGCAACTCGAAGGCTCTTCTTCTTCTAGCTTAGCTTTGAAAGGCACTACGTGAAGCTGTTGCTACATTGGTGGATTTATTGAAATATCCAATTGAAGAATGTGCAACTCTAGTTGGATTCGGTTAGTAAGACTCTACCTAGCTATTCTAATTTTCTTGTTTAAATTTTGCATTCAAGTTAGCTTTAATTTTTATTTTTTTTCTTGTTTTCTTACTTTTACATTAGTGTTCTAGATGAATTAATTTTCTAGTAATTTTCTTCTTTTTCTTGCTTCAATTATTATTATAAAAATCTAAAATATTACTTTGTCTTAATTCCCCTCCAGAATTAGAGAGGCCTTGTTCAGGGGTCCTAGGATGTTTATTCTAGCATTATTGCATACCCCTGGTTGTCTCTTTCTTCGATGCATCCCTTCCACAACCCATTTAGGTTAACCTTTTTGATTCCACGCTCACACATTAACCTTACACAGCCAGATTCCCCAGTCGTTACTAGAACCGGCCTACATCAGACTCACTCTCCAAAAGAAGAAGGCAAATAGATTTATGATAATATCACTATTGTTGTAGACCGTCACGTCGGCCTCAGCTGACTATATGGCCGAGGTAAGCAAGAGTCAGCCATAATCATCTTTAAACTCAGTTCGGATCTCTGTCAGAACTGTGGTACTCTCAAGTCAGCCCAAACCGACCTCCAGCTATGATGCACAGTAGTCTTCGTTGACTAATCTTACGTCTCTTTTAATTCAGAAAAGTCTAGATAAGAAAGAATATCTCCATAATCGGATCATTCTTCGAATGAAAATAACTCTCCACTAGTCTAATCTACACGTAATAATCGAAAACTGGTCAGACTCCATGATGTGTACGACTCAACTCCCCTTCTACAAATAGAAGGACACAAAGATCCCCAAGAGACTTGTTTTGCAAGTCCAGCTCTAGCACCCAGGAGAGCTCTACCTCATCTCCAGTCGAGGACTTCATCTCATCTCCAATCGGAGACCCTTTCACCTCATCCTCAGATGAGGACAGTTTCACCTCATCCTCAGATGAGGAAGCTTCTACCTTATCTTCAGATGAGGACAATTCCACCTCATCCCCAGATGAGGATATTTCTACCTCTATCTAGCCAAGGGCTCAATCTTATTCCCAGATGAGGATATTTTCACCTTATCTCCAGTTGAGGATCCTTTCACCTCATTCCATCTGAGAACACTTTCATCTCATCTCCAGTCGAAGACTCCTCCACCTCATCTTCTGACAAAGATCCCTTCACTATACCTTTTTTTGGAGAGATAAAGTCCGACCTCACCGACTTAGGTTTTGGCCACAACGGCTATTATAGCACAAATATTATTGAGTCTCTATTAGATGTCTTGGGCATGCATTAATCATGAAGCACTCAACCATGAATCCATTTGTAGGATGCTTTAGAGAGTCCTTTTTTTAACAAAACATACCTTCAATGAACAAAAAAGATAGTATATGGAAAGAACATAAGAAATTGGAGGAAAACAGGTTAAAGAGAGAAGTGGGTTGTTAAGGGTTACAAGAAATGGGAGGAAAGGGTCATGTGAAGTTGAGTAGCTTGACTACTTCCATGGTAAAAACAAAACTCTTCATGGTTTACAACACCAATACCTTCTATCGAACTCACACAACATCTAGGAGGTGCTTGGTTGAGGAAAATTGAGATCTGGAATGGGAATTGGAATGGGTGAATCCTATTCTAATCGCTTGGTTAGAGAGAGTCCCATTCCGATTCTAATTTCGGAGTAGAATGAGAATGACCCAATCTACCTAAAACTCAATCTCTACTCTCTCTTATAGATTCAAATTTTTATTTCGATTCTGATTTCAGTTATGAATCAACAGCTTCGAAGGATTTAGTCATTCCGATTCTCATTTTGATTTCAGTCTTGAACCAAGCAGCCCCCTATTATTTTTTGAGTAAATGCTCACATATCCTTTTTTTCCATATGCTCTCATAGCCATAACAAATTGACCCTATTCCAATCTTTGTTTACCTGATACATATTCCTGATCCCAACCTAATGATTGATACAAACTTACTTTACTCTTGACATTTGATATGCAAATTGAAGGCTTTTGAACTTAATTTCTACATGAGAATTATTCTAATGAAACAAGCTATTGTGGGAGTAACCCATTAACTAAGTCAATTATTTCCATGGGAGTGTCCAAAGCAACTTGATGATGCCACATCATATGTAGGTTTAGAATCTTGACCCCATGCCCCTTTCAAATCATCAACTCAACCAATCATTCGGGTGAAGCCTGCAGGTTAGTGGAAAGATTCTCTCTAAATAAATGGCTAGAATATAGCCTAACGGCCTGGAGAATCAGACCTAATAAACCTATAGATTTCGGTTAATAACTTATAGCTGAACCTTTAAATAAAAGAAGTATGAAGGAAATCCTCAGGTAAGGGAGAGCTAATTCACCAAAAAGTAAACGAGATGGAGAGGGGCAGAGTATTCTGCCCTTCGACATCCTCTCTCTCCTTTCTCTCTATTATTTCAAGCTTCGACTGATTTAAGTATCGGAGGAACCTCCATCAGAACATCTCCGATGAGTGTGAATTTTTCTTGCAGATTGCCTTCAATATCCTGAATCCTCGACGGTGCCTATCTCTAGCCATACAACCATTTTTCAAAATCTTACATCATCAAATTGATGCTAAAAGAAGGGTCAAGCCTCTTTTTAGAAAGAGAGGAGAGAATATGGAGCAAACAAGAGCACAGAACCTAGTAATCTATCTACCATAGCCAGAGTAGTGCTATCCATGGTCCGTTCATTACAACCTCCAGCCATATTAAATCCGCCACTACTTGATGTCCTAACTTACCACATCTAGATATTGATCGGTGCTGTGTAGCAACTCCAACAGGTGACGGAGCAGCAACAATAGCGGATGGAGCCAAATCTCTAAATGGCTCCCTCCCATTGTAGCCTACGATCTCACTCTCAGAGCCTGAAATCTACCTCCTGACAATACTCCAATCATTCCCCTACTTTCACAACTCTCTCCTCCTCCCGTCGGATCTTGAGGGAGGAGGCATACTCGAGAAGCTCTTCCTCTACTGGCAATTTGATCTTGGCCTACTCCCCTATTTTCAGGAGATCTCGGTAAGAAGAAAAGCTTAAGAAGAAAGTCCAAGATATCAACCACCACCTTGATGAAATCTAGAATAGGCCTCATTGGAGCAACGAGGGGCTCTGCTTCAATTCCGAACCACCATTCTCCTAAATCATCATAGGTGAACCAATCCCAAGTCGATTTAAGGTACCTCAATTAGAGCCGTATGATGGCTCTACGAATCTCCTTGATCATCTATAGGGTTACAGAACTCTCATGATGTTATAGGGCACCTCAGACGTGCTTCTTTGCCTTGCTTTTCTGACAACCCTCAAAAAGTCAACATGAGCATGGTACTCAGGACTCTAGCTAGGGTCTATTCATTTATTCGAATAGCTCAGCAAGCTATTTATTACTCATTTTGGCAACAGCTGAGCTTAACTGAAAAATTTTGATAGCCTTTTCTTTCTCCAATAAAAGGAGGGCGAGTTATTGTGCGACTATGTTGCATGATTCAACGCCATCATGCTCGAGGTGCGCAACCTCAATGAGTCAATGGCAATATCGGTACTCAAATGAGGGTTACAAAATGAGCACCTCATCTTCTCCCTCGACAAGAATTTCCTATGAGACTATGCTGATCTACTGATTCGAGTCTGAAAGTACATCCAGATGCAAGAAACATGGATGGTGTGCAAGTAGATGGAAAAAAAGAAAACTTTCGGCAAGAAGAGGGATTGAAAAGATCCTCAAGCAACCTGAGCCAAAAGGAAGTCTTTCCAACCATCGAAAAGCTATAGGTCCAGAAGGTCATCCCATAGTTTCAACAACTATACCCCTATGTCCATTCCTCGATTATCGATCCTAATGAAAATTGAGGATTAGAGGTATCTATGGTGACCCAAGCCAATGAAGGCCCCTTTGAATAGGAGAAGCAAGAGAAAGTGCTACTGCTTCTATCATGATCATGATTATGACACCAAGGGATGCCACCAACTCAAGGATGAGATCGAGGCCTTGATTCAGAGAGACTATCTTAACAAATACATTTGGGAGCAGCGAAACTAAACATCCGATTAGAAAAATAATGGCAACTGACTGACGATTGATGTCATCAATGCCATCTCTACCCCCATTGGTGGCATGGGGAGTGGGAGACTAAATTAAAGAAGAAAAGAAGATGGTGTTTAGGGGGCATTATTTTCTTTTTTGATAATGATTTTTGAGAGGAGTACATTCCTCACAATGGCACCATCATCTTATTATTGATGATAGCAAGCCATAATGTAAATACAATTTTAGCTCATAATGAAAGTTTGACTGACATCTTATTTTATAATACACTTTGAAGGATAAAATTGCCAGCCCAAGGAAGGCAAGAATAGAGCCAAGATGAAGTCAAACGAGGCTCGGCCCCAATGATAGTGCCTTCAAGGTAGTCTCAAAAAGCTCCTAAAGCTCATGACAATCCAACGAGGAGTCAACCCCAAACCAACCAAGGGAACCAAGTCCCTTATTGGATCCCTTATGTGGACAAGGCCTCGAATCTCCCAAGGCTTAGGGATTGAAGGTGGCTCGATATCCAAGAAAAGGTGAAAAGCTCTCCAAGACTTTCTAGAATCTAAAGGTCCTATCGATGCAAAGATCCAAGGATACTCGAGCTGATGTCTTATCCTGTGAGGCCACATGGCACTTCCTACCATCAAGCAAGCCAAAGCGTAAGCCATGATGATGAAGACGAAGGGGCTAATTCTTTGAAGACCCCACATGGCCAACTGAAGCTGACAAGAGCTAACCCTCCAGAGACCCTATATGACTCACTGAAGCCAATAGGAACTAACCCTCTGGCGATCCCACACAGCCCACTGAAGCTGACAGGAGCTAACCCTCCAAAGACCGCACATGGCCCATTAAAGTCAAGAGGAGATAACCCTCAGGAGACCCTGCATTGCTAGTGCGAGCCGGTGACAATGACAGTAAAGGGGCTAACCCTTCACAGACCCCACCATGAAGAAGAAGAAACTCTAGAAGACACTAGAAGAAAATATTAATGAAGAAATACTTCATTCAAAAGGTTCATACATATTCTAGAGAAAGTTATTACAAGTCAATTTCATCTAAGCAAGCCTCATTACAACAAAGAAAAAGAAGATACAAGGTTCGGGCTCAAGGGCTCCCATGGGCTCAACCGGCATCCTTGGAAGAAGAATCGAACACCACTCAATGCCATTCTCGACAATCCACACAAAGCAGAGCTCTTTTCTAATGGTCGCTAGCCCCCGTTAAAGGATTTTGGGGTTGGCATAACTGGTTTTCCTACGAAAACTAGTCCATCTCCCAAATATTCCTCTAAAGAGGGTCAGAAGGCTACCTTGGGGGAGGCAAAAAATGACCCTCTAGAAAGGTCCAAGATCTGTTTAGGAAAGATAATGCATCACCAATCCTCAGGTGATCATTATTGTAGCTCTGCGGTCGGAGTGATGGAACTTTCCAACACCTCCCATACCAAAGTGGGATGCTTATTAATGCGTTCCCTCAAAACACTCTGCGATTGGCTAGAGGAGGAAGAAGATTCTCCTAGATAGATGAAAACTCCAACGATCCTTTGAAGCTAGACAAGACAACACCACCACGATATTGTAGAAAATAATCAGGACAAGATCAGCCTGGAGCAGTAGAATGTCTATTTATAAAGAAAGAATAGGTCTGAGTATATTCAAACACCCCACTGATCGCGTGATAAATATCACCGTCCAATAGACCTCAGAGACTATGCCTCCTAGAGAAAAGAGCACCAATGGTCCTTTCCAATATACCATCCTTATTGGATGGTATTGGCACTAAAGGCAGAACCCTATTAAGCCTTTAGATTGTATGGATTCTTCACTGTGCAACCCCTGAGGTAGATCAATTTTTTTGATCTGCAAAAGATGATATGACACCCATTAACATCTAGCATCTGACACACAAATAAGTCTATAATTTTCAAAAATTTGTCCGCTACATACTGACAAAGTGAGCACTTTGGATAAGGTCAAGGCAGATCTTAGATCGGGCATGAAAACTGACCCAATCGATCCATCCGAGCCATTCAAGTCTTTGACCATGATGAAAACTAATCAGCACAAACATCACAAAGAAGCAAAAGACTTCATATGAAAGGTAAACGTAATGAAAATATATTTTTTATTAATCAAAAAAATTTATTTATAGGATTTTGCCAAAAAGAAGGCACCAAAAGAAAATATAAAAAGAAAGAAGAATTCATCTTCATCTAAAGAAAATATCCCAACCTCTTCATTACTATTTTCGGGGAGAAGGCGTCTCTAGTCTAACTTCAAGACCATCCACTACAAATATGCCTTGCAGTTTTAGAAGCCCTAGATGAAAACAGCCGAAGATGCCTTGATGATTTCATCCTTAAAATCTACCAAGGCCTTGTACTCCTCAATGATCTAAACATGACCTCGATAGAAATCCTTATTGTAGCCTCGGCAAATCTCTCTTTGCTCCCAGGCAAAGAAGGATCTGTCTCAAGCCTTGCTGACTCGCTTGACCTCCCAGGGGGGAGCAGGGCCTGGTCCAAAAGAAAAAGAGCCTGAAGCAACTCCGATGTAATCAATGCGATAGCTTGCAGTAGCTTGACCACAACCAACTCATCCCTAATCCCCATTAGGGAGTACAACAGATCAAGAGCAGAAAGCTCTGATTGGGTGCTCCTCGCCCTATTGGACGAGGACTCCCCACCCACTTGGATAAGGACTCCCTACCCAAAGAGCTCATCTTCTTCTTTGCTACCAATTTGATGGATGACATCGATGACTTCATTGCTTCAAGACAAAGAAGAGAGAATCTTTCTTCGATGGCTACAGTGACAAAAGAGTAACTAGAAGTTGGATGGTAAAAAATCTAACAGGATGGATGATCTATTTATATAGAATATCGATGGTATGAATTTGGCCATTGAATTATTAGATCTTGCCATTTGGCCAATCTTAGAGCAACAGATCTTATGGCTCTTCATTGCACCCTTCTCCAATCAAGCCACATGAGACAACCTACAAACTATGCATTGGAACTTACCACCACCTACCATGTGACAAGTCCCAGTGAGTTCAGGGGCAATCTCCAAATTGTTTTCTCTCCAAAGTGACATTCCATGACCCCTCAAGCTTCCTCCCTAGTAATGACAGCATGCATCATGAAATGATGCATCATTAATCCCCAAAAGCTCTTTCCTCCAAGTGCAATAATGCGAATGCATCTTAGAGAGAACTAGATCAGCAATTCGACTACCAAGGTAATTATTTCCTTCGTCTGAAGTTGAAAGGCCACTTCAAACTTGAAAGTTGAGCGCAAGTATTGTGGGAGTAACCCACCAACTAAGTCAACTATTTTCAAGGAAGTGTCCAAAGTGACTTGACGAAGCCATACCATATGCGAGCTCAGGATCTTGACCCTATGCCCATTTCAAATCATCAACTTGACTGATCATCTGAATGAAGTCTACAGATTGATGGGAAGATTTTTCTCCAAATGAATGGCTAGCATGTGGCCTAACAGTCTGAATAATTAGGCCTAACAAACTTACATATTTTAGCTAACAGTCTATGGCTAAATCTCTAGATAAAAGAGGTATGAAGGGAACTCTCAGGTGAGAAAGAGCTAACTCACCAAAAAGTAAGCGAAATGGAGAGGAGAAGAGCATTCTGCCCCTCGACACTCTCTTTCTTCTTTCTCTCTACTATTTTCAAGCTTAGACTGACTTAAGCATCAGAGAATCTCCCACCAAAATATCTTCGGTAAGTATGGACTTTTCTTGTAGGTTCTTTTCAATATCTTGAATCCTCAATGTTACCCATCTCCTGCCACATCAATAATCTTTTAGAGTCTTGCAGCAACATAGGCCTTTAGATAAGAATCATGAAGTCAATGTTTGCCTTTCACCTCAATAAATCAAAAAAAATTATGACATTATAAATCATATGTATGTTTCATTTTCTCTAAAAAGTCACATTTATATTACGTCATTTGTTGTATTAAGCTATGCCATACTAGCATTGTATCTGCGCTTTGGTCGCTAATTAGAGCTGATAGTTTTTTTTTTTTTGAAAAAAAAGGTGAAAGGGAGAAGGTATCCTCTCATTTTTATTGAGTGGTGAACGGTATTTATGATGGATGATTGAAGAGTTTGGCCATCTTTGTGATGGCCTCAAAATTACTATATTTAAGATTGTCAGTCACATGTGTTGAGCCAACATAGAGGATGGTAACCACAGTAGCCTACAACATGATCAGTCTAATGTCTTTGTGTACCAGGCCAGAATTTTTTAACTTGTTGGATATGTTCTGATTCACTAATGAGGGCCGATAGTAGCTGCACCTTTTTCTTTTGATTTGTGATTGATATAATAATTTTTTATTTCATTTGGGAAGGAATAATACATCAAATAAATAGGGCAAAGAATGATACATCAAGAATACTAAGCTGTGTATATTACATATTTAGTAGATCTTGAATTTGTTCAGACCCCAACTCAAAAGGCCATGAAAATACATCAACAAGAATCAGCTATACTAATAGATTCTTATTGCGGCAGATTCCCGACTCTGACCAGAGGTGTTGGAGTGAGGCGAAGCTTGCAAGGATGGTGGTGACCAAAACTACAAAATAAGTCCCTATCTGGGGATGATTCTGGTGGGAATCCTCTGATGCTTAACTCAAAAATCTAAAACAGATGGAAAGGAGTGTGCGAGAGAGCTGTATACCTTAGGAGTCTTTTGATTGCCTCTATTTATAAAGATGGAAGCCGTAAGAGAAAAAAATTGTGGAAGAGCTTTCTACCTCCGTTGAGCATACCCTCGAAACTCTCAAAATTATCGCTCTAATTTTCATGAATTTGACGGGTGGTGTCACCTCATCCAGCCACTTCCATTAATGATCCCAATCGGAGTTCCTGAGATCTGACAATTGATGTGACCTTATTTCACGCGTGGTTAGCCATTTTTCTTAATGGCTATCATTTGAGTATTTGAGATTCGGAAGTTGACGTAATCTTATCTTACACGTGGCTAGTCGCTTTCCTTAATGGTATGATTTGAAAGGGCCATATAAGAGCTTTTCGTCAACCTTCCTAAGCATGGCAACCGAAGTAAGGAGCAGGGGGAATGTGCCTCAACGTGCCCACCATATGTATTGTTGAACAAGGAGAATTGATGGTGGATGCCTAGGTCAGAGCTGATGTAGGGGTCGGGACCTCAAACCTTGGGTAGTGTCTCATATTTGGAGATCATTTTGATGACAAAAGTGGCGGTCAACATGAGAATCAGCAACCAGATACTTCTGATGAAGGGGTCGAACACCAGTGTCGGGGTCGGCAGCCGAAGTCGGGGGTCGGCAACTAATGTAAGGGTCAATGGCCGATGCATGGATCGATGGCCAATGCATAGGTCAATCATGACTAAAGTTTGCTCATGTCTTCAGATTGTGTACCAAAGTTCTACCCCCAACAATTCTCATCTTTTTAAACATAAACAAATTTTATCTATGTTTTTCCTTAAAGAGCTTATATAAGAGAAAAAGGAGGTATAATGCTCCAAGAGAAGTGATAGATATTGTTGCTGTAGGAATCAGCGTGATCAAGGTGCTGAGTTGGGTGGGCCACTGAAGTGCTCCAACTATTGACTGTTTAGATTAAGAAGGTGGGCTAAGAATTGCTACTTATCCCTACAAAGGTCGTTCAGAGGCTACCGTGCTCGGATGGTGATGACTCCGATACCTATGGCTCCTGAGATGGCATTGAATGATTGAGACCTTGCTTAAACTTTCACTACGATATAAGATCTGACTTGAAACAATAAAAATAGAAAAGTCTTTTTATCGGAGAGTATTTGATGGGATCCTTCGATGCTTAAATTAAATTAACCAATTTTCAAAGAACAGTAGAGATGTTGTGAAAGTGGCAAAGTGACAATATAAAGGAATAAAAGGGCGCTTCTTGAGCTCGAGAGCACTTGGAGGATCCTCCGCGAGTTGTTTATAAAAGCAAGGGGCGGCAACCATTACCTAGAAAATTGAGGGTACAGATTGACCATTTCTTGGTAATAGATCGCACCTCCCACAAATCACTCCTGGGCATTCTAATTGCGCATTTCACTCGTTCATCATGTGGTGTGAAAACCATTCGTGATCATGGCAGAGTTATCGCTAGTTAGAGGGAAAGCTTAAAATTTGAGGGACTATTTGTGCACCTCTGAGATTAGCCACATGACAAGTTTTGATTAGTTGGTCCGAGGCTTCACGGCAATCTCTCATTGGATGGTTCATTACGTCGGCTATGACCGGTTCCGAGACTAACCAAGGACCATTTATCTAATGTATATAGTTTGCTTAATGGCTTTCAACCAGCTTTTTTTTATGAGCAACAGCTTCACAAATCCTCTTAAGGACAAAAAGAATGTTGCAATTTTATCTGTCTTGAACAAAAGCCTCCCTCGTACCCCAAAAAAAAACAAACAAAAAACAAAAAACAAAACAAAACAAAAAACAAAAGCCTCCCGCTTGAATCCAAGAAATAAACACCCATCAACCATAGAATCTTTCTCAGAAAAAACACACGCACACTTGGAATCAAATATCTGTTATTAGCTACCGCATCATCAGAATCCATGCCTCCATCATCAACGTAAAGACTTGTTACGTAATGAATGCACGTGGAGTCAGACATGCATGGGACACCCGGCCCCCATGTGAACATGTGCGGTTCCTTCAGATCATATGCCTTCTCTCCCTCACCCCTCCATAAAAAAGAGAAGAGCATGCCTGCCCCCTGCCTTCTCTGCCTTGGGGACCACCATATATACTCTGAAACACCTCCCTCATCACCCATACAAATGCAGCCAAGTGATAGAGAGATCTTTAGGAGTGGTACAAGTATATAACAGACTTCATGGGGAATCTTAGAGAGATCTTTAATTTAGGAGTAATACAAGTAGTATATAACAGACTTCATTGGGAATCTTAGAGAGATCTTTAGGAGTAATACAAGTATACAGCAGACTTCATGGGGAAACTTAGTTACCACTGGCTCAGTTGTGGCACAAACGCTATTTAATTTTTACTGTATTCGGATGATTCTCTTCCCGCATACTTTTCATTAAAAATATCTAAGATAGATTAGGATTTTTGTAGGAAGGGGAAAAACAATCATATTTATTTTTTGATATATATATACATACACACACACACATATGCATATATACATACACACATACATATATGTGTGTGTACACACGTCCATACATACATACAATCACAAATGTGTGTGTGTGTGTGTAAGGTGGCCATTGCATCTCTATCTTTAAATAAATTCACAAGTCCTTTTTGATTTGTGAATAACCAAGCATTAAATCTATGCCCCGAACTTCATTCCAGAAACCATCTTTCTAGATTAAGATTTATGCAGGTTAAAGGGAGGATACTTTTGAAATTGCAAAATAGTAGACAGTCATTTTTTTAAAGTCATTTCTTGCTATTAATCCATATTTTAACCATTTTACTCAAGCAGCTATAGGCTTTCTTCTGATCTATTCCTCTCGTTAGAGTATGTCGAATAAAAATATAACCATAGAGAGCACTCTACAATACTCAATGGATATACTTTAGTAATTGAAAGCACATATTCTATACGTTGCTACACAATACAAATTCTTAGTGATCTTCTCCTTCCATTTCTTTTTTCAAATAATTGTTAGTAAAACCTAGAACAAATTATGCTTTAAAATATATATGACCTATTTTTCTTACTACAATGGAGTAAGAAGATCTTTTTTGCAAAATTCTCAAAACAAAATGAAGTTCTTAACAAATGGCCTTGGCTGCATACAAATGAAACTAATGTAGATGAGATTTATCAATGCAAACATGTGGGTAGCACACCTCAAAATAGATCTTCCTGTCCTCTATGTTAAGTCCATGCCAGATGAGTGGTTACAATATCCTTTTCTATCAGGATCATTTTGACTGGTTATGTGCATTCAATTTTGGACAAGCCTAGCCTTCCAACCGATGTTTAGCCAATTGGCTTACACCACTTTTTTAAAGAAAAGAACTATTTCCTTTTGTGATATAGAAAGATGGGAAAGCTCATCAAAGCATTTCATTGAGCAAGGTGGAAAGGCTCATCAAGAAGAGGCAAAGGACATGGATAACGAGACAAAGGATATCAAACCGTAGGAAAGGGGCATGCTCCTGCATTGTTTGGGAATCCTGCAAATTTAATTATGTTTGGCCCCATGCTACGTACTGGAGGTAATTGTAACATGATGCATCCTAGTTAAGGGACCACAAACCTAAGGTCAAACCTAGCATCGAATGCTACGAATTCAAGACAAGCCTGCATTAGTTATTAAAACATAACAAGTACTTGGATCCTTGCATTGCTAACTCAACACCCACAGAGCATCTTGATAAACTTTGCCTTACATAATAAATAACTTGTAGACAATGTCATTGAAAGCATATTCAGACTACTATCCATCCACCTTTTTTCTACTTAAAATATGAAATCAAAATAGCCATTATTTGATCAAACGGATCTTCATAAGCTAAAGAACAAGCAAGGTGATTCCCACTAAGAAGGGAACCCCTCAGATAAGCTCCACCCATATTACCAGCCGCAACTTTTATATGGATACTCCCATGGATCGATTCTTAAATTATTTTTAAGTATATTATTCTTTATTCATGTTTCTCTGTCATCGACTTTGCAATATTCTAAATGAAAAATTCTATTCAGCAGTCAAAACAAAAGGAGACCAAGCTTGGTTCCCCTATCATTGGCTGCTCAAAGGAAGCTTTCTATTTCATCTCATTATTTATGAGCTTTGGGAGAGTCGGTGGGTTGCTCCATCCCTGTGATGTCACACCTAACACATCCAAATCTAAAACAAGATGGTCCAGAGAATATTACCCCATTTTTTATTCACAAAGCAGGACGGGGGGGCAAGGGGCACATTGAGTTTTGACAAAATAAGAATAAATATAGTATAATTATTGTGCGATGTAAGCATAACATCATTTCAATTCTCTCCCATTTAATTACTTTCAAAAAATGCCTCATTTATTAGGCAACTTTTACCCAGGTAGGATATCGTGGGTAGGTTGTGAAGGGCAAGTTGCAAGGTGGTAAGTGCATTTGTGAACATGGTTAGGGATTTGAATGGATTAGTCACTTAGAAAATTCAATTTTTTAATAACATCATATTGATTTTGTTTATCTTTCTATTCATTTCGTGTGTCTTGTGGTAGGTGCTGGGGCTAGGGTAGCTTAACAGGTCTCTCATTATGTTGTTGATAACTCTTTATATATTTTAATCCCATGAATCGGAAAATCTTTCACCTAAGTAGAGCCTAGCAATTGAAATAGTAAGCTAGCCATTCAACTTTTTGATTTTTTTTCTATGTGGCAAAAAATTTAGACATGATATCAAAGTGAACATGTTCCATGACCTATATGAATTAGAGAAAACTACAGCATGGGCCTCCTTGGGCTAACCATGAGTTTATCATGATATTTTTAATTAAATTTATAGTATTTATATATTTAGATCGTTAGATCGATGAGTATATTGGGGCTTAAAATGAAGAAAGTGTGTGAGGATCTATATGGATATATATTTAATCCCATATCAGCTATGCACTAGATAGATCTTATATATTTATATAAGACTAAGAAATCTAAATAATTAATACCTTCTGACTAGCTTTTTGTATGAGGTACTGAGTTATTACATAGGTCAATAAGTTTCAAGATTGCGGAAGCATGAAAGTGAGATTTGAAAGAGACTTTTTGTTTCAATTGTAACGAACAAGACATGTAGCCGGCCCAAAAAAGGTAATGGAATAAGATTAAGACTTCTTGCACTATTCCTGATTAAAGAAGGGGAGAGTTGGCTACAGATTCTTTCATTTGAACCTATCATTTAATCTTATAATAAGAGTCATTTTGTTTTCTGAAATTGATAGGATTAAAAAAACTTATCTCCACTGTCAATGTGTCATTAACAATATTTAGCGATTAATGTAGCATAAGTTAATGTCTTGAACGACTTGACCAAAGCAGTCCCTCTAGTATTTAAAATATTTTTTGCTTGAATTAGAAGACTTGTGGACCATTAAGCTTTCTCCTCCTGGAAATATCGATTCTATGTTATTTTACTCGAGGTGACCTATTTTATGTGTTTTGGTTGATGAAGAAGTGTTTGTTCTAGTGACTTGATGGTTACTATTTTTGAATTTTTTTGATAACAAATGATGTACATGATGTATTTGTTAATGAAAATATCTACTATTGTTTGAATTCAATACTAAATACGATCTCATGATATTATTACTTTAATGAATGACTAATGTATTCAATCCACCCCACCGTCCATACAAAAAATCAAATGTTATATTGAATAATCTAATCAATAAAGGGATTTACTATGATGCTTCTTTATATTATTTTATTAGAAAATGAGGAGTCATTTTGACCGTCTGATAGAATAAAAAATTTAAAATATGTTGTCATTAATAGGTTACCCATCTCTTCATCTTTTTATCATTTTTATTAGAAAGAAAAAAATATTATATTATTTTTTTTACTAGTTACCAACCTCTCTATTTTGTTATTTTCGAAAAAAATAATATTTTTTATTATATTTTATTATTTTTCTCTCTGTCTATCTTTCTCAAATCCTTTTCAGATTCTCTTTTAACAAACTTTCTCCGTAGATTTTTTTTGTAGATTTTTTAGCTTATCTTAGATTGTATGTTGACAACCTTGGTGGCCAAATGATGGTAGAGGATAGAAAGGCAAGGTCAGCTCTGTGGACTTAGGTGGCTATGTGGATGGGCGAGTCTGGTGCAGTAGAGGACGGATTGGATATTGGGGTGACTGGTAGAGACAACAACCTCAATGTTGGAGGTGGTAGAGTCCATAGTAGTATTGTCACAGAAAAAGACAATAGAGATCACGACACAGACATCAAAGAGATAGAGGGTTTAGTAGGGGTCATTGGAGGAGTTGGATGAAGAGGAGAGCTCAAGGATAGGATGCCAAGAAACAAGGGTAGCAGCTTCGATGAAGGTGGAGGCAGGGTCAAGGTTGCCGAATGTATGGGGTTTGGAGTCTAAGTGCCTCCTCTAGGTAGTCATTCATGATAATGAGGATGAAAGGATAAAGAGGGAAGGCACTAGAGAGGAACGCAGAGTGCAAAAACAGTACAATGGTGAGGCATTGTAGACTCTTTGAGAATGAGAATGACCAATAGAGAACGAAGAGAAGAAGAGAAGAAGAGAAAAGAAGAAGGGCAAGAATGAGCCTCCAAGGAAAAGCCCCTCAACTTCCAAAAAAAAATTATTGCTAGTTATTTGATCTCGCTTGTTTACGGTAAGCCAGTACTCCAAGAGCCCAGAAACATATATTTAGAGCAAATTTTTAAGCCACATTCTGATTAAAACTTCATTCTTCTAGTCAATTCTTGTTTGAAATTAATTTTTTAAAAAATAAAACTAGTAAAAGTTTATGGACAAATACTTGTGTAAAAAAATATATATATAATCAATGTTGCACGATAACTTGATTATTAAGACCAGCTAAAAATAAAAATCTGAGCTAATTATATTTTTAGTCCTTCAAATTTAGATTGGATTTTTAATAAATCCCTAAATTTTAAAAAACTCAAATTTGACCCTAACTTTCTCTCAGCTATTTTAATTTGGTCCTTTCTCCTGTTCCAGTCATTTTCTCTCACTAAAAGATTTTGCTTGTATTAACAAGTGATTACATTGCAAAAACCATTTAGATAGATGATTATATGGTCAATTGGTAATGATCTAACATATGCATGATGGTGTAGTATAATAGATGATTTTTATTTTTGATGGTGCGGAGTATGAGTTATGGCATAGTATATAGATGATGATGTGGTATATGGATGATGATATCATGACATCTGCTATTAAATTATTCTGTCAAAAAGCATATTATCGTTGAATGTCATATTATCATCCATATGCTACATTATCACCCACATGCTATGCCATTGCCTATATATCATAAATTATATTTTTTATTCTTGAAGTTTCACAAATATTTTTACATGATCTTTATAGTTTAAAAATCTCTAATTATGTTTCTTGATTTTCAAATGTGATTTAATGTATCTTTTCTAATCTAGTGGTGGATAGATGATGATTCTAAAGTGGGAGAAATTGTTATATATATTTAAAAAGTCAAAGATGCTGTATTCAGAACAAAGAGGCTAGGGTTGGATATGGAGATGATCCTAAAGTATATTAGGTTCGGAGATCTAAAGATCGCTGCCATGGCTATAGTGACAATGGTGGAGAAAAATGCATGCGTGGTGTTTATAATTTTGCTGTCATCAAGTTCGCTATCTTATCTAGTTTTTTGCTGAAAAAAATAGATCAGTATTCGTAAACATGCGATTAAGGATACGAGACATTTACTCCAACTGAAGTAGAATGAAAAAGTCAAGAGAATAAATAAATTAAAATAAAAATTATTTTTTTATCCCCTTTTGCTTTTCATATTAGAATACTTCATGATTAAAACAGAGAGGAATAGAAAACCCGCACACCTAGAAACCCGCCCCCTTGTAATAAACCAGCCACTTGGTAATGCAAAATAAATCACTCCGCTTGTATCCAACGAGAAGAAAAATTGACACCTCAACATCAGAAGGATGTGGCATTCTAGTGGATAAAATCAAAAAAGCCAAATGCAGCATGGCAACAAATACTGAGAAACTCTCACTTTGACACATATACTATGATTTAACTGAATGAACTTCATCTCCTTGGTTGTAATTGCCACCCTTGTAATAGTGATCAGATTGGCTTCTATATCAATCCACAATCTCTCATTGAGCACAACTGAAAAAAAAAAAAAATCCAAGGTGAAATGAGTGCAACAAATGTTATAAGGTGAGGATGACACATCAGAAACTGTACAAAAATAACTCAGCAAGTAGTCATTGAACAACTTTGTAATATAAATATCTAAACAACTATAATCTAATCATAATCAAAAACATTGTAATATGTGTATACTTATTGCATTTAATTCAATAAAATTGATACTATTGAGACATAAAACTATCAAAATATAAATAGATTGATGATAGTAATTTATGTAAGAAAATTATTGTATTACATTGAACCCATATGTAAAAGTTTTGACACTAATTGATTATTACACATCATGTTCTTTGTGACAAAAAAGTTTTATGACAAAACATATTGATTCAAAAAACAAAATTGCACTCTTGAGAAGTCAATCATTTAACAATCAAATGAATCCATTGTTGAGATCTCATGTTCTTATAAAACCAAGTTGCAATGTCAAATATTTATGCAAATAATGCACATCAAATAACTTAAATCAAATATTTAAAAAAAAAAAAAGCTAAAATCCAAAAGTCTAATTTAGGGATGGTAAAAAGTGATCTAATCTATCAACATGATCAGTATTGGACCTGCAATAATCAGATTTAGGCTTAGACTAAATAATTTCGGATCATAAAGAAGTTGATCCATTTAAACTATCCAATAATAATCATATTAGGTTCAGATTCCAAACCTCTCATCCATTTAACCTATTTAATCTATTTAATACTCAAATTGAGTCAGTGTATTTGCCATCCTAACTTCTTGAAAAAAAAAAAAGAATAATTAATGCGTCAGAATGGGATACACCAGCCACACACACTTTTGACCCTCTCTCTCTCTCTCTCTCTCTTTGTTACAGTAGCTACCACGTCATTCAAAACAAATAAAAAAAAAAAACAAGTCACTGATTCATTGGTCCATGCACATCTCCGATTCTGTCTCTCTCCCATCTTCTTCTTCTTCTTCTTCTTCTTCTTTTTTCTTTTTTTTTTTAAAATTCTCTCTCTCCTTTATTGGACTTCCACTCCCAAATAAACATGAACCTCCTTAATCTAAAGTGATGAACACAACTATCATAGAAATTAATAAAAACTTGACCACGGACCTTCCATCAAGTTACGTTGCACTCACAACAAACAATAATATTGGAGGATAAATACAAAATTTTAAAAAAAAGTAAGCATTAAATGATTCAAAATAAACACAAATCTTCTTAGAGAAAACAAAAATCTGATCTACTCGAGTCTAGCCAAATCTAACTCATATCATATATATTAGTGTATGTCTGAAAATCCCTGCAGGCATGTATTTAGTCGCACATTGGTTATGCCTAGATAAATCTTGGATACTTATAGAAGGTTAATAAATCCAAATAATGCCTTTTGTCTAATTTTTTAGGCAAGATTTTGGATTATCACAAATGATATTAGAGTGGATCTAGTTCATGGCTTATGTAGACTAGAGAACACTAAAATACAAATTTTTTTGGATTGATTACATACATATCAAGGTATTTATAATTGAAACAGTAGTAATTATAATTGTATTTCAATGAATTTGGACCTTTAACAAGAACACTAGAGCTTTGATGAAAGGCCCTCCCCAAACACACATACACACGCGCTATCTTATATTTCAATTCAGGAGTAACTTTTCAACCATAAGTGTCATTGCTTAATGGAGTTGTTCAAGATCCACTTGCTACTAATGTCTACTATGGAAGAAATTCTTGTATAGGCTTAGTCTACAATAAATGCTGTAGGCTAAGCTAATAAAAATGAAGATCAGAGTCATATTATGATTGATGGACGATTGAAAATTGAATTGAGATCGTAATCAATAAGATCATCAAAAATTTATTGTAGACTAAATCTATACAAATTTCTCCTATCATGGCTAAGATTTCTTAAATGTTGCTCTTATTCTAGTATGGCATCCTCCAATTCAAGAATTTAATGACTTTGACAAATAAATACCTGCCAAACAACCTGTCACCACATAATCAAATATCTGTTAGCAAACGCACCTTCGTCACTTCTACCAAAAAAAAAAAAAACAAACGCACCTCCGGCACGTATGCCTTCCACCATCAACGCAGAAGGCTCTTCGGTCATAAATCAACGCACGTGCAAGAAGACGCCCTGGAAGGACACTCCCACTTGGAATTGTGACGTTCCCTCGTATCCAGCCTTTCCTGCCCTCTCGAATCTATAACGAGACAAAAACCTTGGTCCCACGCCTCCCCCCCCCTCCCCACCGGACCAAGTGTGACCGGCCATGCCCCATATTAACCCACCCAAGAGTGAAAAGAGAGAAACCTTAGGAAACGGTGAGTAAGAAAGTATCCAACAACTGTAATGGGGAAATCTCGTGATGTTTCTAGCTTAGTAGTTGCGACACTGACGTCCCCAGAATCTCATTAAGCTCAAAAATTCTCCTTGACCTACCCCTCCACTTCCCATTCCATCTCATGCCACCTAATAAAAGGTTCATTAAAGCTGACACAAGGTAAAGTCCCAAAGTAAACGGTAAATGGACCTCGGTCATGTGTAGCACTTTCAATTCCCGTACAGAATGCATCTCATACCGACACGTTACCCAACCGTATCCGGCACCACATAAAATTTCCCCCTTTCCTTTTTCAATTGCAATTAGTGGCAATAAGAATAACATGTGAAAACAACATCACAACAATGCCATGGTGTGAACTGAAATTATAATCCATACACCAAACCTCACCTCACCCTACTTGAGATTTTTTTTTTTTTTTTACTTTCCCTTCTTCAGAATTGTACAAGATAAAATAAAACAAAAGAAGAAAGGTAGTAAGAGAAGGAAAGCCCTTTCAGCGCCCAAGGAAATGTACACTCACTCTCAGTTACATATTTACATCCCAAAAAAACGACCCATTCTACCAAAAAAAAAAAAAAAAAAAAGTAATAACGACCCATCATTCCCACCCTGACAGACCGCCACGTGGCACCACGCCGAGCCGCCGGCCCCCCACTCATCCCTAGTCCGCCTCCCTCCCCCGCGCGGCCGTTCTCGGCTGCCGTAACAGCTCGATCAGCTCCTCCGCCTACAATTTTCATTCACGATAAAATCAAAAATCGATCACCCAAAGACCAAAAAATATACAAATAAAGCCATAATAATAGAGTAGAATTTTTTAAAAAAGTATTAATGTAAAAAAAGATATTTTATTTTAATTAAAGAATAAATAAATAAATTACTTTGTTTTTGGCTCGGGTGGTGCCGGACTGGGAGAGGGCGACGAGGGGCGGGATGGCGCCCTCGCGGGAGACCATCGCCCGGTAGGCGACGCTTTCCTCGCAGATCTGGCGAAGCGCCAGCGTCGCGATCTCCTTCTGGCGCTGGGTGCCGACTTCGACCATCTCCACGAGCACCGGGATCCCCCCCTCCTCCACCGCCGCCGCCCGCCCCTCCGCCACCGCCACCAGGGAGTTCAGCACGTACGCCGCCTTGTCCACCATCCCGGACTCCGGATCCGCCATCAGCTCCAGAAGCGGCCGCATGACCCCCTCCTTGACGGCCCGGTTCTTGTTCTCCCGGGTGGTGCACAGCGAGTAGAGCGCCGTCGAGGCGTCCTTCTTCCCGCGCGGGCCCCCGGTCTCGAGGAGGTGGACGAGATGGGGGATCGCGCCGGAGCGGCCGATGGCAATCTTGTGCTCCTCCACATCGGAGAGGCGGAGGAGGGCGATGGCGGCGTTCTCGCGGGCGGCGGGGGTGCCGGTCCTGAGGGCACGGACGAGGGGCCGGATGGCGCCGGCGGCGGCGATGGGGTCCTTGTTCTCGTCGCAGAGGCAGAGGTTGAGGATCGCGGTGACGCCGTGCTCCTGAAGATGGGGATCCGGGTGGGAGAGGAGGGCGACGAGGGGACGGACGGCGCCGGCGCGGGCGATCTTGAGGCGGTTCTCCGGGTTGTGCTTGGCCAGGAGGCGGAGCATCATGGCCGCGTGGAGCTGGGTTTCGACGGGGGCGGAGGGGGACTCTAAATCGGAGATGAGGCCGCGTACGACCTCGTCGGAGTAGTCGGTGGCGCAGGACATGAGGAGGCGGTGGAGGGCAGCGCCGCCGTTGGGGGCGGAGCCGGCGGAGGAGGGGAACTCGCCGGAGCGGTCGCTGTTGCAGTCGCTGAAGGCGCCGGAGGAGTCACCGCCGTCGCTGAAGGAGCGGCCCATGTACCTATAGTTCGCGAGGCTTGCAGTCTCCATCCAAATCTTCTATCCACAGTGGGAAGAGGAGAGAAGAAAAGAGGGTGCTTTGCGTTCGAGAACGGGGATGGGGGAATATAAGAAGAAAGAAATAAGATCGGGGGAGAGCTGACACGTGCGAGGGGCCGAGCCGTACGGAATCTCAGTGGCGTGCGCACGTGGGGAGGAGCGGACGCGTGGGATGGGTGGTTGGGTGGTTGGATGGTGGTGGGCTTCTTCCGTTAGCAAGTGAGAAAAGATGAGGGGACAGGAACGGCAGCCGGGTCTTGGGGCAAATCTTCAGCTTTTTCAGTGACAAGATATCCTCTCCCTTTCTTTCTCTCATTCTTCGCCCAGGATTTTCTGAGATTACTATTCTGATCTTGCTGCTGTGCTTTTTCTGTTGGTTTTTTTTTTTTTTTGATTTTCTAGTTTTAGATTTTGTAGGTTGATCGAAGGTTTTTCACGGTTGAAAAGAAAAATTGAGGAATTGAAATATGGGAAGATGAAAGGAGCAAAAGAATAGAATATTTTATTTTAATAATTTTTATGGATCTTTTTAGTTATATCATAAAGTTGTATTTGGTAATTGACAATCTATCCAGATTGTTGGCAATATAAAGTGAATCGGTCAGATTACTGTGTTAATATATTTGGCTATTTAGATTAAAATTTATTTGATAATATTATAAAAAAATTAAATAAAATTATTTTTTAAAAAAATCATACAAAATCCATCTTCGACCCTTGCTCCCGACGGCTCTCATCCTTCCCTTCAGCTCTGAACTCTCCCATACTCTCGCCGCCCTCGACCGTCTCCCCTCCTGTGCCCTTGTCATCTCTAGCTATGCCACACTTCTACACCGGCATCAACCTCTCTTTCCTCATCTCTATCATCCCTGTCTCCTTCTCTTGTCATGCATATTTTAAAAATTTAAATTTAAATTTAAAAATAAAATCAATTTTTTTTCAATAATTTAAAATTTTATAAATTTTTATGGAGATATTTTAAAAATTTGATTTCTGATAATATGATTGTCATACCAAATATATCCATCAAAATTTTCAGTAATTTTACTATAATATTATCCGTATGTATCAAATATAATAATTAATATTATTGATAATTTAATAACTTTTGAAGATAATTAATATTATTCTCTAAAATTATCCGATGCACCAAATGCAACGAAAGGGTTTCTTGAACTAAAGTTCTGCTACATCTACTTGATTGCTACAATAAGAAAACACATGGAAACCTAATTATCATCTCCGTATGCTTGTTTGTTTCATATTTGTTAGAAACATTTGCCTTTTAGATAAAAGATGCTGACTGATAAAAAGATTGACATTTTCCCCGTGATAATCTTTTCTGTTGTCAAACTAGCGAAGTTTCTGTCAAATCAAAAATAAAGATGTTTGCTTTTCCATGGATACAAATGATTTCCCTTTCCATGATTTCTTTTTGGTTGGTTTTGGGATGGCTGGGGGGACGCTGGGGCTGTAATTTTTTGATCCATCTATTTATTTTCTTTTCTTTTATGAAAAAAAGCATTTTTATGGCTACTATAGTTTAAAAATTCTATACTATCTCAATATAAGCCATGAAATTAAACTGTTGAAATCCAATCATGTTTTCACCTTATTACTTCTAAAAACATCTATTTGATTAAACAACTTAATCATCTATACCCATCCAGATTGCTACACTATATTTAATTTCTCTATTTATCCAACCGAAGAAAAAAAAAATCTAATTTTTTAGAACTAATTTTTCTTATGTTTCCATCCAATGATGCACTTTTTTTTTCTCTCTTTTTCTATTTTTGTTCTCAGAACCAGGACCAAAAAAGCCTAGCGGAAATTAATTGTGGCTTACAATTTAGACTGGGCCATTGATGTCGACATCCAATGACTTTACCAACTAAGCCAATTGGTGCCATTAATCCTTTTTTGTTTAGAGAAAATTTTTGTGCACCGCATTCAGTGCAATAAATTTGACGACCATCCAATTACCTTAAAATACGTAACATACTTAACGATGGGACATATATTTAATGCCATATAGCTTTTTTTCCTTCAATTTTTAGTGACAAAAATATTTTTTCTTCTATACGACAAAAAAATTGTATTATTATTTCCTAATGCTCTGTATGATTTTTCGAGAATATATATAATGTCCTGAATCATATATATGATTTTCTGTATATTTATGATATCCTGAATAATATATATAGCTTCCTGATACTTTATATGACTTCCTATGAATATATATGATATCCCTAACAATATATACGACATCCTATGAATATATATGACTTCTTGTAATTATATATAACTTTCTATGAATATATATAACGTCCTGAATATATATGACTTTCTAATGCCTTATATGACTTTCTGTAAATATATATAACATCCTAAATAATATATATAACTTCTTGTGAATATATATAACATTCTGAATAATATATATGACTTTCTAATATCATATAAAGTATTAAAAAATTATATATATTATTTGAGATATCGTATATATTCGCAGAAAGTCATATATATTGTTCGGGATGTCATATATATTTATAGAAAGTTATATAAGATATTAGAAAGCCATATATATTGTTCAAGACATCATATATATTCACAAAAAATTATATATATTATTCAGAATATCATATATATTTATAGAAAGTCATATAAAATATTAAAAAATTATATATGTTATTCAAAATATCATATATATTCACAGAATATCGTATATATTATTCAGAAGGTCATATATACTCATAGAAAGTTATATAAGATATTAAAAAGCTATATATGTTATTCAAGATATTATATATATTATTTAGGATATCATATATATTTATAGAAAGTCATACAAAATATCAGAAAGTCATATATATTATTCAGAATATCATAAATATACAAAAAGTCATATATATAGTTCAGGATATCATATATATTCATGAGAAGTCATACAACGCATTAAAAAATAATAATAATATTCCTTCTTTATTGTTTAGAGGAAAGAGTATTTTCATCACTAAAAATTATGAAAAAAAAAAAGCTGAGCAACATTTAATGTCTATCCCATTTAAATATGCTACATACTCCAATATTATTGAGTGGTGCACTACTATTACACTATGCACAGTGTACAAAGAATTATGCTTTTGTTTATTGAAAATTAATTTCAATGTGACTGTTTTGTTTGCTAAAACTTCTATACATTATGAATACAATAATTGCTTTTATTTAAAAATTATCTAGTCTAACTTTTGTTACATATTTGCTGATATAAATTCCAAACCCTCTTTGAAATGAATCTCATCTATAGATTACAGCTCTAAGGGAAAGATTTGAGGACAGCGTAATAGTACTTTTCCTTTTTCTTCCTTAGTTTCTTCTTAGATTTGTAACAACAGTGAGATCTATAGGGAATATTTATGATCATCATCTAATTAATATAGAAGCTCATGGAGAAGGAATCTCATTGACTAGTTAAAAGATGTCAAATGCCAAGTAATGGAGTACAAACGTCTTAAGTAATAAACCACTAATAAATTAAAGTATGAATTAGGTGCTTGGGATATGTGATGCAAGTTTGTAAACTATAATAGCCATGCTAAATGCCTTCCTTTAGGAGTATTTAAAAATTCTATTATATTTTCAATAGGTATGATCCTCAATATAAGTTTTTCTATAACTAAATAGACATTTCTATTTAATCACATACATCTTGAATGTGCAACTCTCTATGAGCCATATTTTTGATGTAGAACATGTCAAGAAGAAAAAAGGGACATGTTTGACCAAGGAAGTTTTATTCTTTCACAAAAATGAAGCTCCCACAATTCTTCGATAAGAGATACTATTGCATAAAGTCAAGACAAATGCTTAGAAAATGTGATGCAATTTATAAATTATGACAATCATACTAAACAATTATATTTTCAACATGGATGATCAAATATGTAACTTTGTATGGTTGTCATATTTGATGGAGGACATTGAGGACATCTCTAGAAAAAGGGACATGTTTGACCAAGAAAGTATTATTTTATTTTACAAAAATAAAGATTCCACTCATAAAGTCAAGACAAACTATAAATACATTTCTCTGCATAATGAGGTTTAACATCGCACTTACCTACTATGCGGTAATCCAATCGTAGTTATCATAATTAGAATACTTATAACTAATAGACGGTTTGCTTTATAAAATCCAATTGGATGCATAGATAGTTCATATATATTAAAAATGAATGGCTAGACATTTGGGTTGCAGGCAAAGGACTAGGACTTGAGACTTGAAGTTGCGTAAAGATCATAGCATTGCTCATCATACTTGCCTTGGAGGCAACTGCCATTAGAATACGAGAAATCATATTGAAGAAATAAAAACACGAGATATTGCATTAAAGAAGGGAACTAGGTGCACAAGTCTTAAAAATAAACTAGCTTATGACCCTTTGCACGAATACAATTTTTTCTTAAAAAATATTTTATTTTAATGATTTATTAATATTTATTCTATATATATTTCAAAAATAATTAAAATAATAATAAAATATATTTTATGCATAGTATGGAATATAAGCTATTTTATTTTATTTTTTTTAAATTCGAGATTGTCCAGCCTTGTTTCTTCTTCAGACTTTTATTTTTTTGCAAACAACAGATAGTATTTCTAATTTAGAAAAATATTTAATATTTTTATTTATTATTATTGGAAAGTTGGAAAAACTCAAGAGGCAATCGGAGAGTCGGGATCTCACTCAAATCGAGCGTATCAATGCCCCCTCGCACATCCGTGGTCTAGGCCTCAACTCCGCTGTAGAGTGTCATGTCGTCTTCGAGGGCATGGTCGAGCAGCAGTCCACCCATAAAGCCACTGGCTTTATCCTCTAGCTAATCCATAAAGGCAAGCTCGCCAGTTGCGTCATCCTTCTTGCTGGCTAGTCCGGCACCGGCAAGACCTCCATTGCCATGAGCCTTGCTAAATCTCTTGGCTAGGAGACCCCCCTTCACCACCATCTCTGGCTCTGAGCTCTTCTCCCTCGAAATATCCAAAATCGAGGCCCTCACCCATGCTTTCCACATGCTTTGCTCTTCACCTTTGGAGCTCGCTGTCTCTTCTTCCTTTTCGTTGCCATAGCAGAGCTCAAAAGACTCTTAGAGAGTCGAAACCTCATTTAGATCAAGCATATCGATGTACTCGCACATCCGTGGCCTGGATCCCAACTCCTCTAGAGGACCACACCATCTTCAAAGATATGGTCGGTCAGCAATCTGCCTTGTTATCTGCCTACAAGGCCGCTAGTCTCATCCTCCAACTTATCCGTAAGGGCAAGATTGCTGACTGTGCCATCCTTCTCACCGGCCAGCCCAGCACCAGCAAAACCTCATTGCCATGGGCCTTGCCAAGTCCCTTGGCCAGGAGATCCCTTTTGCCACTGTCTCTGACTCTGAGCTCTTCTCTCTTGAGATATCCAAAATCGAGGCCCTCACCCAGGCTTTCCATCACGCCATTGGCATCTGCATTAAAAAGGAGCCTAAGATACGTACATGTGTCAAACAGAGACTTTACCAACATAGATATCTTCATTTTAATATATTAGAATATATTAGATTAGATATCAAATAGATTCAAATTTCTATGATACTCCCTATCCTCCACTTTGCCCCACTTGCCAACTGATCCTCACCCTTTATTTGGTACGAACGATGGATCGAAGAAAGAATGGATGGAGGAGAAAAGATGGATGGATGGAAAATTCATCCATTCTCTTATATGTTTGGTGAAACATGGAAGGATGGGTAAAAATAATTTTCTCTCCTATTTGATATAAGAAGAATGAGAAGTAGGATAGATGATATTTTTATAACATTTTACTAAACTATCCTTTGATAAAAATATTATTATTATTAATTTATAATATTTATTTATACTAAAGAAGTAAATAATCTATAAATTTATAATCTTTATAATCTATAATTATATTAAAAATTATATAAATATTTAATTTAATACATGATTTCATAAATTAATTATATAAAAAACTAACTAATTTGTAATTTAATTTAAATAGTTAATTAATATTATACAGATAGTTAATTAAAAAATAATAAATATAAATGGAGAAATAGAAGATAATCTATTTATTTAATTATAATTATAAAAATTATATATTAAAATTAAAAAATAACTAATAAAATTTAATAGTATATGATTAATAGTACATATAAAAATATATATAAATAATATTTAAAAAAAAGTAAAAAAATATTATATTTTTATCAAAAAATTTAATACAAAATAATTTTGTCAATGTTAAAGTCTATCCTTCAATGCTCCATCCTTCCTTCCTTTACCCTTCCAATTTGAAAGGATGCAAAATGATGGACTAGGATGGATGGACAATCTATCTTTTTTATCCATCTTTTCTATAATTTTTTGAACCAAATGATGAATGGAGGCCATCCATTCTTCCAATCCCATCCATCTACCCTTTCATGATCCCAACAAAATATAGCATAAGTAGTGCCTTGAGTCCCTCACGATGCTTGACCTCACATGGCCACTGTGCTCACCTCAAACCCTCCTCAACCTCTCTCCAAGATCTAAGCTTGGCAATGGGTCAGGTCGGGTGTGGGTTTGGGTCGACCCAAGTATTTTGACCTGAACCCAAACCGTGATCTGATGGATCAATAATTTCTTTATCCATATCTGACCCGATTGGGTATCGAGTCACCTGATCGGTGTTAGAAAATTAGATAGGATGCATGTATAGATTTTAAAACTCTTTTTTTCGCAGCGAAAAAATAAATGGGTTAAACTCTTTAACCCCACATGTGTTAGATCTTATCTAATTCTTTCCAAGTTCAGGAGAAAAGACATATATAATCTGAAAATTAAAATTAAAATGAGATCAAATCTTAATACCTTAGCATGGGTAGAATTTCACCACTATCGATGATCATTGATTCAAAATTTCTCGAACCGCACACGTATCCGACCTTTATGGATATCCACCGAGATCAACTTAAAATCTTTTTCTTATTGTAGATCCTTCTTCTCTAAGTAGGATCTTAGTCTTTAGAACTTCGATCAATTCTTTGATCTAAACTGCAGAATCAACTCCTTGATCTGCAGCCTTTTCTCTTTGTTCCTTGCTCTGGATGAAGACTTCCTCAACTCTTGACATGTAGAATGGTGGGATGCCCAACCTTTAGGCATGAAAAAAGAAGAGGGAGAAGGGGAGGTGTGGAGAAGGAGAGAGGGTGTTCTGGTTTCACAAAATTCTATTACTCACAAATCCTAAGAGACCTTCTCTTTATATAGGCTCTTTTTTGATTCAAAAAAGCAATCCAATTAACTTAAAAATGTACATCCTTTTCTCATAAGAAATTCCACTTTTTTAATCTGATTTTTTTTAAATAAAATCAGACTTAATTGAAATGTAATAATCTTCCTTTGGTAATAATATGGGGCGTCCAAAGAATACAAGACAGGTAGTTGGGATGCCAACCCTTGGCACTCCATTCTAAGATTTTAATCCAAGAGAGGGGACATAGCCTCTCTCTCTCTCCTCCACGCCAAGCCATAAGAGGGGGCAAGCCCCTCTTGCAATATCCAGGGGATTGGCGCCCCCTGGTCCCGCCAAAAAGGAAGGTAGGCGCCACCCTTCTTTCCTACTATTCCACACACACTCTAAGAGATAATAAGGAGATAATGAAGAGATAATGAGGAGATAATTTAGCCAACTAATTGACTTAATCCAATCCTCTTGAGCTTACAATTAGGAGCTCAATTAAATTCAAATAGATTTAGGTTAGGTTCAAAGCTATGGACTTGATCAAATTGAAGTTTCGAGAAGAATTAGGTTCAATCATGTACTAGCATGGTTTTCTTAAACCTAACAAGATTTTAATAAATCCTAATCTAATTAGAACTTCAGAAGCCCAATTGACAAATTCAAGATTAAATCTCTTAATGTGTGACCTCATAGATTCTATTCTATTTGATAGTGAGATATATTGTGATCTCCATCATAATATTATCGAAACTCTTTTTGATAGATTGAAATATTTCTAATTCTATCCTTCGAGGATCATCGATCATCAAGATGACGTCTGATGAGTCTCACAATCTATCAGTGACACCTAGCAGTATGTAGTGACAATCCAGTAGAATAAAAGTATGAACCTCTAGGTACAATTATCGTTTAATTCAATCCTTCTATCATGAGTTTCGACAAGATGGAGGTCATAAAGAACTCGTCAGACCTCATTGTCAGTCATATGCTAGATTGGCTTGACTTGAGTTTATTTGTGAATCATATGAAATTTTTTTTTCTGTATTCATACTTGCTTTGATCAAAGAATTTCTGAACTCAGTCTCATAAATTGTATAGAATTTTTTTTTCTACCAAGATCGATAGATTTCTTCTAGGTGCATCCTACTCTAAACAACGAACTTGAACCTATTGAAGCCAACATACACAGCAAAGATCCGAATGGTTAGGGATCAAAAAAATATGCAGTTAAAGTCAGTAGCCTCACTGCGAATAGCCAATAACACTGTAGGTCAAAGGACCACTCATACCACTACAACATCGAGAAGATCACTGACGAATGAGTAGACATCCATATGATTTTTTATGTTGGTCACGCTCAGTATAAGTTATTCTCTAACAACCATCCGTACTCTCACTCCAGTGTTCCTACACTGCACATTCGAGACTCATCTGCCCACAAAAAAAGTAAACTATGCACCGATCTTGAATGGATTGATCACTATCCTCCGTGACGATCCATTGATCGAGAGTATTTAGAAATTAACCATTAATTAATGTATGTCTCAAATTCTTAATACTTTAAGAATATATAAAAATTATCTTTATTAATTTTTAAGATAAATCATAGAGATATTAACATGATTAGAATGAAAAAGCTCTTTATTGATAATAAAAAATTATAAATACAAGTTTAAGTCCTGAAATTATAAAATACGTCAGCCAACAATTGGCTTCTAGGATACAAATCCAACATCAAATATCCACTCCCATTTAAATGAGATTTTCTAGATAAAAATAGAAGCATTGAATAATAGCTCACTACCAGTCTTCGACCCTTAAAGCCTTAACCAAGACTAAATGTCATAAGACCCACATTTCATAAAATCAATCCATATTTTTATAATATATATACATAAGATCGAGCCGGATTTGTATCGGATAATGGGTTGGGGTGGCCACTGCCCGAACCTGACTTGACCCGAGATATAAATTTATCGGGTTCGAATCGAGTCGGATCAAAATCCGATCAACACGTTGACTAACCCGACTCATTAAGGTCGGGACCCATCTAGGTCGGGTGTAATTGCCAAGTCTATCAAGACCTCCTTCCCCTTCTGGTCCCCATCCTCACCATGCCTCCCCTCCCCCTCTGTTTCTCCTAGCACCACCCCCTTGCACCCCACCCTCCACTTGGCCCTGCTTGCCAACTGGCTCTTGGTGCAGTGCTTGAAGAAGTCCCTCACCATGCTTGACCTCATGGATGCCTAGTCCATCACCCTAGACCCCATCCTCCACCTCACCTAGGCTTTCTGCCATGCCATCGGCATGCTCGAGCAGCGTGGTATCGCATGTCCACCACAAACCATCAAAAAAAGAACCCACATGTCAAGCGAAGGCTCTGCTAAGACAGAATCCTCTATTTTAACGAAGGCTCTGCTAAGACAGAATCCTCTATTTTAATATATATATATATATATATATATAAGATTAGCCTAAGTATCTGATTTAGTCTTTAGCCTAACCGACCAATTGGCCTCTGCTTATATTCTCACTCTCCAACAAAATTGCATTCGATCCTAGAAGAAAATAGCCATGGCTGGCTCTTCTCTCTTCTAGCCAACATTTCGCCAGTGACTCCCCCTCTTCACCTCCATTGCCGCCTCCACCACCTCCTCCATGATTGCATGGTGATGCCTCCATGAGGGTTCGGACATAATGGAGGAGCTATTGGAGTGATACCTGGTGAAGAAGAGCCCACAAAATGATGAAGAGGATGAGCTCCCCGCCCAGTGGCAGCTTACGAGCATGTGGAGGGAGGCAATGGGGCTTTACCGCAACATCCTTCAGGCAACATGCTTCTTCATGTAGCCTAACACCAGCAGTATCCTATGGTAGGATGTCCTCCAAGAGAATGCCTGCCATGAGTTTGAGAAGGCCCACTTCGAGCACGACCCCGAAGTCATCACTTGCCTCCTCATCGGCAGCCGCAATGCCATCCCCAAGGCTCTTGATAAGCTCGTCGACGCCAACAAGAAGGCAATTGCTGAGGTCGAGGACTAGAGAAGAGGAGAGAGATAGGAGAGAGAAGTAGAGTGAATGTTGGAACTTAAGGAGCTGATGGCAGAAGCGGTGGTGCTACTATTGGAGGTCCAGATGATGTCGATGGATATCGTAGAGGTATTCATGGGCTATGATGGTGATCGCACGGACGTCGCGATGCAAATGGTGGTGGAGGAGATGCAACGATAGAAGGCTTTAGTATTGGCATCTTCGTCGATTTGAAAACTTAGGATGAATTAGGTTCGTATCTTTTGCACAGAATGGTTGATATTCTTTCACGACATTGTCTGTTGGATGGCGCCCACACTATCACCATATTTTTCTTTTACGTGGTAGATGAAGACCTCTGCATTGGTGCCACTTGACAGATGGAAGCCCTGCCAACATAGAGACCTCCAATTTAATATATATATATTAGATTTTATTTACCAACTCATACAATTTATATTGTGCACCTATTACTCTGCCACTATTAGTCGCTATCTATTCATCGACATGCCTCCAAATCTAATATATATATATATAGAGAGAGAGAGAAAGAGAGAGAGAGATGGACTCCCCTCCAATTGATCGGATTCTAGCATACATCCGATCGAATCTCCATCCGTTAGATTGGCGCGCATCTCAAAGCTTTCCTTAAAAGCTAACGAAGGAGTTTGGGAGGCTGTTAGCTGACCTGACGTATTTAAAAAAAAAAATAACATTCAATGGGACACGATGTAAAGCTACTTGCATGTCTTCCTTCCTCCTGTCTCTTCTCCTCTCTCTATTTCAAAATCCATTTTCTAGCTTCCTCCCATCTCTTTACAAACCCATTTCCACACCTCCATTTTTTCTCTCCCTTTCAAAATCCATTTCCCAGCTTCCTCCCATCTCTCTCCAAACCCATTTCCACACCTCTATTTTTTCTCTCCCTTTCAAAATTCATTTGCCAATTTCCTCCCATCTCTCTCCAAACCCATCTCTCCAAACTCATTTCGATGCCTCCTCTATTTTTCCTCTTTCTTTTAGAACCCATTTCCCAACTTCCTCCCATCTCTCTCCAAATCCATTTCCACGCCTCCTTTGTTTTTCTCTTCTCTTCTTCTATCTCTCCGGTCATTATCTTTGTCTCCTCCAAAACCCCCCCACTTGCGAGCTCCGTCTTTCAGTCATCTTCTTCGAATGAAGGCGACGTGTGCCTTCTTCCTTCCATCTGTTATCCTCTTGAGGCTTTGATGTCGCTGTTGTAAAAAAAAAAATTCTTCCTCCCATCTGCTAATTGATTGCAATGTATATTTTAATTATTGTTACTTTATTAGAAACTAAATATTCTATTTGATGTATAAAATGTATATGTGATATTTCAAAAAATTTATGATATGGAAAATGTAGAGACTGTTTGATTATGAGAAGCCACATATAGCTTATTTCATTAAAGGTTAAAGTTTCAAAACCCTTTACAATATTGATTTATTGGATATGAATTATTACCATGATATGGAAGACAATCTTATCTAATAATTTTATTATTAGATTGTTTGGATAAAAAAAGTAGTTATTCAAAAAAAAATTTTCTCAGAAAGAATGTAAAAATATTCTTTTATCGGTGTTGTTCGGTTAAGTCTCTTGAAATGTTATCAATCAAGTTGAAACTTGAGACTTACTAATTAAAAGATATTTTAATGTTCCATGGTTATGCTTATATTTGTATGAATGATATATGATTATCTTTTAGCATGAGATGTAGTTTGAGATGTCTAACTATATCTTTGATTTTAGTTATTAGAGCACTTCTATTTAATAGAATTGCATCAATTTGAATTTGATATTTAACATAATCTCAGTTTGATATGCATCAGTAAAATTGATCTATGCATGAATGCTGCTTATACTAACTATATTTTATTGCTAGTAATTAAATCAAATTATATATATCATGGATGTAGAAAGTATGCACGATGATAACATGACAGCTATCTTTAGCATATCAACTATTTTTGTAGGGGGAGAAAGCAATGTGCATGATTATATTTCACTTGACGATAGTCCAAACTCATTCAACAATGATCAGATAGAGAGAGTTTTTGAGAGAAAAGATTGTATTGATCAGAGTCCAGACTCAAGAAATGCTGAAGGTTTAGCATTGCATAAAGATATGATTTTTGATACTCAAGAAGAAGCAATAGAAGCTTACAACCAATAAGTGTATGAGAAAGGTTTTGATATTCAGAAGGGATCATTTTATCAATCCTCCAAAAATAAGAAGATCAACAGACAAGAATTTATATATTATAAAGAAGAGGTATATAAACCAAAGATCAACATGGCAGTTGATGGGCAAGATCATGCAGTAGCTATAACGCCACGTGAGGAAGGAAGGAGCATTCAAACTGGATGTAAAGTAAAAATATACATTAGAAAGATTGAAGTTAATAAGTGAGAGATTACAATGCTTCACGATATTCATAATCATGAGCTCATCCATAGCCCATAGAAAACTCACTTCCTTTGATCACATAGAAAGATCACTCTAGAAGATAAGGAGTTTATAGGGACTTTACAGGATCAAAATATTTCAACTTAATAAATAATGGGTGCTATCTCATAATTACATGGAGGTACATGAAATGCAAGCTTCACTAGAAAGGATCTGAGCAATCTTAGAACAAACCTCCAAAAATAGTTATTCAATATTGACCTGCAAATAATAGTTAATCATTTTCAAACTCGACAAGTCGAGAATTCCACTTTCTTTTATGCCATACATTTAGATGCTGATAATAGCATCTAAAATATTTTTGGAATTGATAGAAGGTCAAGATTCTCTTACCAATACTTTGGTAATGTGGTGACATTCAACATCGCATACATGAGAAATAAATACAGCATGCCTTTTGCACCATTTGTTGGCATCAACCACTATATGCAGTCAATTCTATTCAATTATGTGTTAGTCTGAGATGAGTACACCGAATCATTTATTTGGATCTTCTAATCTTTTATAGAGATATTTTATGGTAAGCATCTGAAATACATATTAACTGGTCAAGATCCAGTAATGAAAAAAATAATTGAGCATATTTTTTCTAATACTATCCATCGATTTTGTAAGTGGCATGTGACATGTCCTAAAGAATATCAGAGAACGTCTATCCATTCTTTTTAATACAAAAGATGGGTTCAAGGAAGATCTTCAGTATTGCATCAATGCTTCCATCTCTCTAGAGCATTTGAGCATCATTGGGATGTATTCATCAAGAAGTATTCTTTGGAGTTCAATGCCTATCTTGATCACCTGTTTAGTCTATGAGACTAATGGGTGCCTGCATATTTTAAACATATATTCTTTGCTTCTATGTTTACAACACAACGTAGTGAAAGTATATATTCATTATTTAAGGGTTATGTGGACAATTACATGAATGCTTTCAAATTTGTTACTTAGTTTGAGGCAGTCTTCGAGAGCAGGTATGATCAAGAGGATAAAAAAAATTTTCAGATGTACCACATTCAACCAAATTTATGGTTGAAATATCCAATCGAGAAACATACTCTTAAAGTGTATACAAGAACTATTTTTAAGCTTTTTAGGGAGCAACTCAAAATGACCACCATGTATGATATGAAAGAGGTGGAGAAGTATAAATTATATGATATAATTAAGATTAAGACCTCTAATAAAAATACAATTAAGAAAATAGCAAATTATGTAACATGTATCATGTCCGAGGAGAAATTTTTATGCTCATATCTAATGTTTGAATTTAGTGGTATTCTATGTGCTCATATGTTAAAAGTTCTTATTACTTTATGAATTCACCATATCCCTACACAATACATATTAAAATGCTGGATGAAATCTATCAAAGGAGGAGATTCTAATACGATACAAAGTGTATGTAAAATTTAGGAGGACATAACGTCGAGAACTATAAAATTCAATGGGCTATACAAAAAACTTTTGAAATTAGCATATGATGGTTGTACCCTCCGAGAAATATATGATCTTGTCATGAATGATGTGGAGTCCATCATTAAAAAAGTTTATTCATTGAAGAAGAATTTACTTAAAGAATAAAGTACAACAGATGAGAGCTATACTCAGTTTGCGGTATCGATGACACAATGCAGTCAAGCAAAAAATATATATATGATAATTTCATTGTGATATCACTTACTCTAATACTACTTATTGTGCAGGATCCGGTACCATGCATTACAATAGAAAGAAAGAAGAAATAAAAATAAGAACACAATCAAATACATGGATTAGCCAAAAGACTCGCCTCCATGGGGCATGCAAGCTTCACTATGAAAAAAAAAATTATAAGAGAAGATCACACCCTCAATCCTCGTACACTAATCCCTCTCTCTCAACAAGCTCTCTCTCACAAAAGCTCTCCCTCTTAAGAAGACTCCCTGAATCTCTGAAATGTCTGGCAGTTTGTCCGAAGTTCCTTGCTTCTACTCTCTGTTGGCATCTAGCTTCAGAGTCTACTATTGCTGCTGCTCTGGGTCCTCGGCCGAACACACCATGCCCTTCCTCTGTTGCTATCCACACAGGGGCTTTAAAGGCTTCAATCTGAGTCCCAACTAAATTTTGACTCCCATCAGAACTCCTCTAAACATCCAAACACGTCATCTCACCAATGGATCATGCCCGGCACAAACTACATTCATCCAATGGTGCCCTGATCCATAGAAACCCCCATGGACTGTGAGAAATGGGCCTTTGAAACAATTCGATCCATGTAAACCGCACGAAATGCTGTGTGAATGAGGCTATTGGTCCACCGCAACTCCCATGGACTGTCGGTCCATGGAATCCTTTGTAAGCCACAAGAAATCCCTGGGAAACGGTGCCGATCCACCGTGGACCATGCAAAACCTAGGGAAAATGCCTCCTTGGTCCATGTGGCCTCCCATGCATGGGGCGTGGATTGCATAAATGCTGCTCATGAGCCACACGCCTACGCATCCACTGGGCCGGCCAGCGTGCATCCACGCTGGGCTGCATGCGCTGGCTCCATCGTCGGGTCTGGCCCCCTCCACTAGCTCGTGGGCCCATCTGACGGCCCGTGGGCCATACCAACCTCTGTGCTGGTCTTCCATCATGGATATCTTCTCTATCTGAACTCTGTTTGGACTGTTCTTAGGCTCGTTGGACTCCGTTCATCATCCTGAATCTCATTCTGAGCTTATTGTGGGTCAAATTTGAGGCATAAAATCTTAATAAATTTTGTAATTTTTAAAGATCCTTCAATTTTTAATTATAAAGGTTGCAAAAAACTTAGCAGGTACAAGCATCCAATAGAGGTTGCAGCAAAGAAACAGCTGACATGCAAGAAATATCATCAAAAAGATTATAATATTTGAACATGCAAGGCAAATATTAGTAAAAGCTATATCTTGATAATTAATTTATATTTATTTTATTTTAACAAAAATATTTTTGTGACTTACTGGATGGTTGTACTTTATGCAGGTAGATGATTTCGAAACCTACATCAGTAGCAGTTCATCTGAGAAAGAGAAATTCGACGATCGTGTAGGCTCATTGATGTTTTAGATCATATGATTATAATTTTGTTACAATGGGTTGTGTTTTGAGTTGGATAGATGATGTAAATGATATACATGATTTGTTCCATCATTAACATATAAAAATATATGGTTGTACATATTTTTAAATGAATGTATGACTTTTACAAAATAATATGATTTGCTCTATTAGGTTTTGTGCATGTAATTTTACATTGATGATTATGAAGTTTAGATATTTACTCTATGCCAAGTAATTAGTAGAGTTTTTGTTTATTATACATAGTTTATGTTTATTCTATGGGGTTTGTATTTATTCTGGGGTAGTTGTGTTTATCCTGCACCTTGGGTTCATAAAGGGCTGAGAGCAACTTCGGTTAGTTTGTGTTTATTCTAAGTCAGTTTGTGTTTAATCTTTGGTGTTTGTATTTATTCTAGGATGGTTTGTGTTTATTTTAGTAGGAGTTAGTATTTATCCTCTTTAGTTAGTGTTTATCCTGGGATCACCCAACTTGTGGACCTTGAGTTGGTGTTTATTTTACAAAATTTATATTTATTTCAATAGAATTTCTATTTATTATACACAATTTGTGTTTATTCTATGGGATTCATATTTATTTTAGGGTAGTTTGTGTTTATCCTGCATCCTGCTATGGCAAAATCATCTAAAAAATAATACTTACACGAACTGTAGAACTTCACAGTTATTGGATCTGTCAATAAACATGATATAAACCTATTAACAAACTTAAAGAAACATAAAGAACAAACTTAGATTTCAACAAATCCATTGCATCAATAATATAATAAACACAACTGATTCACCTGCTATAAATTATTTATATAATTTACAGCCAAAAAATATTTTATAGACTTTTATACAAGTTTATTCACAAGAGATTCACAATACAAGTAAATATTTAGGCAGAATACACAAAATACAAAAGTACATAAAGAGTGGACCCAACACATCTGGTCATAAAGATAACGCAAAATAAACTAAGACGATCCCACCTCGCGACCCTTTACGATCATCTACGTAGCATATCTAGCACGTAACTCTGGTACATGAGCTTCAGTAATTGTGATCTGCCCCCTCATCACTATACTCTCTATAAAATTCATGATGTAGATGGCACAATTAGGCCTACAAAATTTTTGATGCTCACAATCAATAAAACAAACAAATGATACCTTGGATTAGTTGGCACAAATGTGTGTTGGCACATATGGGACTCAGAATTGGAAATATAATTTTTTCTAACTATATAAGAGGAATACTGCATTAGTTGGCATGGTGTAGAACATGATATTGAGTCACATTTGGTATGGACTATTAGATGACACGGTGCATTACTTGGCACAGACTTGATTCGGCATGCAATATTAGTTAGCACGACAAAAATTATTTCGCACTTATAATTATGTAGTTTGGCACATTAAGTTATGTTGAAAAAAAAATGAATCATGCCTCTAATGTGTATAATGTAAAGATACTGATAAACCAAATCATTATTATATTTATCTAGCACCCTGCTATAGACAGTCAACAAAATGAAGTGGCCAACTATCCATATGAGTAGAGTAGACATCTTGTGCTTTCTCAATCAACCACATTACCTCCAAACATAATATTGAAAATCAACCACATTGTTAGCAATGCATAGGTATGCACAATATTCAATAAATATGGTCATTACTCACAAATCGACTAGCGATGGCCCTACACTCTGCACCATTCATGGATGTGTAGTATCTGAAATATGTGCCCTCTATATCCACGATAAGTAGGTGCCAATATGCCGACGAGCATATGGACACGAACATCTACTTGACTTCAATCAATGAATGAGGCATGAAGTCTCACACAGCTTTATCGAAAACCTTCCATGTGCCCAGCAACATGCTCTAAAAAGAGAAAAAAAAAAACATACATTAGAAAGAATAGTGCTACATCAAGACATGACATTATATTAAAAATATCAAATAATTACTATAAAGAAGGGTCGCAACAGAAAGATAAACTCCAAATATATTGAAGGATCGGTCAATGCATGCTACTACAGGAGGGATCAAAAAATATCTATGACCTGCAAAATTCATTACAAAAAATAGAAATTAACTTGCATATATCTTTGATTTATATAACTTAGTATACAGTACTTACATCATCATCAATTAAATTTTCGAATAGGATGTCATGAACCTGCAGTTGTTTAATGACGCTGATGCCATCAGTCCAAACCAATGATCTATATAGAAAAATTAATATCAGAATCAAAGACTATTAATTTGAAAGATATCAAAATTTTATAAACAAAGACTACATACCGATCAATTTTTTATTCTAAAACATCTTGGACATGCCTACGTTCCCCTTCATCCAAAAGCTACAAGTTGGAGAAGTTACGGCTGGTCTCAAAAAATTTTTGCGTATCACATGAGTGTGTCGGATGTGAATGAATTATGAATATTCTATTAAATTACAACTCTACTTACCACGATGTCATCCCTATGGCGGACTAACTTCTTTTTGAACTTTCTTGTGGGATCCGGAGTACTTAAAGATAAGGAGACAAAAGGACTGCGTAGTAGATGGGAGCCCCTGACTACTTGCTGCATAACCCATCTCTCAGTAGGCTATGGGTCTGCTTGCTCATAGGGTAGTGTCGTGGTATCAGCACTTACAAACTCGATATCTATATCTATCACCATCGCATGAGTGCTCTCCTTCACATCCTTCCCCTCTTTCTTGCTCTTCAATGCCACATGCAACTCAAAAATCAACTTGTCCTTCTCGACGACAATCCTCTCGAGCTCCATCTTCTCGGCATCATCTCGAGCCCTCCTCCTCCTGACCTCCGTAAAGAGACGATGGTATTTATGCACGAGTTGCAACTAAGGATAAATAGATAATATTTAGATGTGTCAGTGATAAATTTTAAATCACAAATCAATTACACAAAAGTCCAATACCACAGCACTGCTACGTGCAGTATAGGTCTACTCCTCTTCCTAGCTACCAAACTCGTTCCACTTTCATCCCTCTCTATCTGGTAGCTAGAAGGTCCCACCTTAAGGAGCAATACCTCATCATGTGTTGCTCATAATAGGTCTCGAATCTAAAAATGAAGAGAAAACAGTTAGTTCCCTAATCTTACAAAATAAATAAATAGTACCAAACATCAAAAGAAATAATACATCTCCCTTTTTTAGGCCCTTCAAAAGTTCTCTTAAGTGGGCCCATTTTCTGAACTGGAGTTTTTTCCAATTCAGGATTTTAGAAAGCCAGCCAAAAATAGATGGTTTGCCTATGCCTGTTCTCTTAAAAAGCTAAACCTGGAAGAAAAACAATTATATGAATGCCAACATAATGATAATCGATATGAAATAAGTAGATAAATGAATAACATAATATATTTCTTACCATCAGAACTGTAATACAACTATTCAGATAACTGGTGCTCTCCTTCACACCTCTCTTCCTTCTCTTTATCTCCTCTGCAGCCCCTGGAATGAATTTCATGAGGTGCTTGTGGACTGTTCTGGCCCATGCAAAACGACCAATGTCAAAGGGGTCAACGGTAGAGAAGATCCATAGTGCAATGCTAAGATTCGATAAAAAAAATAAAATTATATCCAGAAGGTACAAAATAAGCAATTATACCGTAGATCGAATGCCATTAGAAGAAAAATTAGACAATAATTTTTTGATCCAATCTTCCAATGCATTTCTCCTAACTATTCCTCAATAAAATGTGTGGTCCTAACCACACTTTGGAGAGTCTTCTTCATATCAATGGCTATCCCATTTAGGGATAGCCCCAAAATGAGGGCGACATCCACAACTCGAAAGATTAACATTTGCCCTCCCAAATTAAATCCCCTCCTACTCTCATCGCAACAATGGAGGAGTTGGTCTACAATTGTTCGCTCCTGTGTAATGACTGAGATGTCAAGCATATAGTGGAAGGGTATCTGCTGTATCAATCTTCTATGGGCATGTATCAACAGCTTTCGAATACCCCTGATGAAGTCCACATATCACTGCAGATAGCAGCGATAATTTATCAGTCGGGGGAGAGCTCTCTTGTGCTTTCTTGAAACTCGAGAGCTCCTCTCTCGACTCCTTGACGACTTCGAACGAACCATCTAGAAGCACCAATGGAGATCGGTTATACATTATTTTCTATAAAAAATAAATATATTAATAAATAATATATTAATAAATTAAGCATCTACCTACAAAAAAAAATGATACTTCACTTTAATAAAAATTTATAATGATACTGTCACATCTTCATATAGATCTACTAAGCAAAATTTACATATAAATAGGACACTATCATTGCTACATATATGCATGCATGTATACATTTACAAATAATGTAGCTACAAGGGTGCATTTCAAGAATTTCTAAGAATCCTATTTTACTATAAATTTCACTGGCATGTTCTTGCAAACAAAGAATAAAACAACAAACTTGGGAATGCATTTTTTTAAATTATTTGCCAAGGGCCAGTTGTAATGTATGGTGAGATTGTTAATCAAATATCATCAGAGGTGAGAAAGAATTCATAACTTATGCATTACATCATCTTTCTACCAAAAGAGATTGACTGTGATACGATATTATGATAATGCCTGTGAATAAAATATCAAGTGTTAAATGCTAAAGGATATATTAAATGCTAAGTGTGTAAGGTCCAGATATCTAATGGCAAACAACTTTGACAAGCAGGTGTTATGTTCTCCTAATTTTTTAGCATTACTTTATATTAGGTGATGACACATATACTAATTCCATCTGTTTGATGATTATGTCAATTTTATTGTGTGTATCTATGTGTGTTTTGTGTATGCATGTGGCAGTATTTATGTTTCTATCAATGCACAAGTATGATCTTTGGCAACATACCAACTGACATTTTCATGTCTTTCCAAACTAATTTTATGCAGCAGTGAATAAATGGATGAAAACAGACAGTATTGCAACAAAGAATGGTACACAATTGGTATATACATGATCTTAACATAAGTTGCTAGCCAAATAAAATATCTAGATTATGTAATTTATCAATATAAAAAAAATTATATATTAATACCTTTACTTCAAGTCGAACATCGCTGTAGTTGGGGAACTCCTGAACCCTCCAAAATGAGCCAGCAATAGGGGGATGGTGGCAGTGGGGTGGCTGTGAAAGAGGGCGACACTGGATGGGTGGGGTTTTGAGAGGAGAGGACTGTTAGATGAGTGTCCTAGAAGTCAATTGTTGGCTGACATATTTTATAATTTCAAGACTTAACTTTGTACCTGTAAAATTTTTGTTATTAATAAAGAATAATTTTTTCCAATCATATTTATGTATCCATGATTTATCCTAAAAATTAACAAAGATGATTTTATATATTCTCAACGTGTTGAGCATTTGAGACATACATTATTAATAGTTAGTTTCTAAATACTTTCGATCGATGGATTGTCATGAAAGACAGTGATCAATCTATTTGAGATCAATGTATGAATCACTTTTCTTCCAGACATGTCTGCAGTATGGAGACACTGGAGTAAGAGTACAGGTGGTTGTTAGAGAATAACTTACAATGAATGTGACCAACACGAAAAACTACTTGGATGTCTACTCACTCGTAAGTGATCTTCTCGATGCTGTAATGGTGTGAGTGATCGCGATGCATCGATTATTCACAGTGAGGCTACTAAGTTTGACTGCATATTTTCTTGATCCCTAACCATTCAGATCTTTATTATGTATGTTGGCCACAATAGGTTCAGGTTTATTGTTAAAAGTAGAATACACCTAGATAAAATCTATCAATCTTGATAGATAAAGAGAAGTCCTATGCGATTCATGAGATTGAGTTCAGAAAATTTTCGATCGAAGCAAGTGTGAATGGTGGAAAGAAGTTTTCACAAGATTCATAAGTAAACTCGAGTCGAGTCAATCTGGTATATGACTGATGATGAAGTTTGATGAGATCATCACGACCTCTGTCAAATCGAGACTCATGATAGAAAGATTAAATTATATGGTAACTACACCTAGAAGTTTATATTTTTATTCTACTGAGTTGCCACTATATACTGCTAGACGTCACTGATGGATTATGGGACTCATTGGGCATCGTCTTGATGATTGATAACCCTCGAAAGGCAGAGTTGAAATTGTTTCAATCTATTGAAAATTTTTTTGATGATATTATGATATGGATTACAATATATCTCACTACCAGACAAAATAGAATCTATGAGATCACACACAAAAGAAGTTCTTATCCAATCAGACGGTTGATCAATGATTATGAATCATTGAAAGATAAAATTATCAATATGATTGATGATTAATCTTATACAAATATTATAATTAAGTAATTTGCTAAGTGTTAGTAAATTATAAGAGGATTAATTAGTAATTAGATTGCTAATTGACTCAATTTGATTGAGCAATGAGGTTCGGATCATATCTAATTGAATTGAATTCAGTTTGACTTGAATTGGATTTGATTGGATCTAGCCTAATTGTAAGGGAGACTAATTTTTGATTTGATCAAAACTTGAGTTTAGTTAATTTTTAATTTAATTAAAATTTAATAGAGAAGATTGGGTTCCTATTTGGATTAGGTTTTCTCTTTCCTTTGGGTCCAAATCAAATTAGATTTGAATTGAACCAAATAGGAAACCCTAAAGTCCAAACTGGATGGGACTCTCTCCCCTTGTGCATGCCATGAGGAACCACATCAGATATCTCAAGCAAAAAGGGTTTTGACATGAGGAATTCTTACGTGAAAGAAAGTGGGTGCAGAGATAAGGGTGGGTGGTCTCATATGATGAGTCGTTACCTTATCTCCTTCCTATTTTGAATATGATTCAAATCTTGAGATAAAGATAATTAAAAAAGAGATCAAGAGATAAAATGAAAGCATTATGGTGCCAACCAACCTATCCTTATGTGCATTGAGAAAGTAGCAGCATGAGAAATCAAGTCTGATTTCTTATGCCACTCCTTAGTTCTTGGCAACAAATATTGTTATGCACCATATGATGAGGCATGTAATAAAATGGTGGTGTCCCCCTAATCCTAATAACCCTTGTTCCTATAAAAAGGGGGTCCAAAAGTTGAACAAAAAAGAATAAAAAAAATAAAAAAATTATTTTCTAAAATCGAGCCTCCTCTCTTCTTCCTCTTCTCTATTCCTCTTGTTCTTCTTGATCCCATAGAGCATCTGTGAGATTTGAAGAAGAAACCACTTCAGCCATCAAAGAAGAGATCTCTGTAAGGAAGCTAGCATCCTAGAGAGATCACCTACCTCTGATCGGAATGAGTCCTCATGTGGGTACCTATGGAGGTCGGATACGTGCATGGCTAAAGAAATTCATTTACATCCACGATCATCGGCTGTGGTGTAGTTCAACCTACATAAGATATTGAGATCCATTCTCAATATTTTATTTTTATTTTTAAATTATATGCATTTCTTAAATCCAGGCATGGATAGATATAGATCTGATCTATTGCATGTGGAGTTAAAGGATTTAACCTAGATCACTTCTGCTGTTTCAAAATTGATTTTGAAATCTATGCATGCAACCCTATCCATTTTCTAACGGTGGTATCTGAGTTAGATTTTTTTTGATATGTATAATCTAAAAAATTGATTTAGATCTGAAAGTTTGAGTATTTTTAAATCGATCATGTACTGATATAAAGTTATCCTGATATAGGGTTAACTCCTTATATTATAAAGGTTGTCCTAGTGTAAGATTGATCGATTTTAAAAATTATTTTTAAAATATTTAAATCAATCTTTTAGATCTAAAAATAGATATATATGATATATCTTTATTCATATTAGATCTAAAATTAGAATGATTAAAAGTTTGCATCAAACTGGTATAAGATTATTCTGATATAGGGTTTATCCCCTATATTGAAAAGATTATCCTAGTTTGATGTGAATCGATTTTTTTAAAAAATAATTTTAAAATATTTTAATCATTATTTTAGATTTGATTTTAATGTATTAGATATGTGTAATTTTAATTTTAGATCTCAAAATTATATATATGATATATGTTCGGTGTTTAGATCTAAAACTATATATATAAGATATATGACTTTAGATTTGGATCTGAAAAAGTTTCATAATCATAAGCCATTAATGCATGCAATGAAATATAATCTAAAAAATATTTTTTAGAATCTAAAATTATATTATTGTATGTGGGTATGGATTGAACAAATTAGATCGAGTGATCAAACTACAATTAGGATCAATTGATTAAATTATATTAGAACCCATTGTCGATTTGGAGCAATTGATTGAACCTAATCAATGGTTGGTTAAGATTAGGTCAAAGGAGCTCAAAATTAAGTTTAGTTGTAGTTGATCGTAATGATTCATATTTTAATATGAATTGATTGACTCAAAATCAAATTTGGCTCAATGATTTGGACCCAGGTCAATAGGCTAACCTAATCGATCAATTGAGTGTTTAAGGTAAGTACCTAGATGGTGGTTATTTAATTGATTTCATTGTATGATCTGATCAATTTTTTGATATCTACGAAAAGCAACGGAGGGACCCTTATTTTTTCTTAACTTACCTGATCATTTTGAAAGATTATATTTTTTATATTAGGTTATTTGTTGACTCGAGTTCATCTATGCCGACTAAGTTAGTCAGACATAAGACTGTACTGACCTAAATCTGATCAATCAAACATCAGATGTGCTGACTTAGAAGAGACCTGAATCTAGTTCTCCTCACTAAATATTAAGTCTAGCAGTCTTCCATCAATGTAGTGATGCGGGTGCCTTCCTGGTATTGATCGTTCTCGACTGATTACAGTAGTTCGATTGCATCGAAAATGTACAATCACTCTATTAGTATTAGATGCCTCGGGATAAAGATGGGATTGGACTCCATAACTATTAGGTGAGAGACTCAATAATGGCTTTGCATCCACTGGTGAACAGTAAGTCTGACTTAGCTAAGAAATATGCCAATAATTGTTAGGTGATGCCATAGGACTTAGAAATCAAACCAACTACATCTTACTTAGTAAAGCAATGGATAAGGTGTTTTCACTCATTGGTCTGTGCTCACCAATAACTATTAGGTGAGGTGTGTATGGATCAATGGGAATATAGTACTCATTAGAAATTGATCGTATATAAGTTTTTATTTCTCCACTCGAGGAGTGTGGGAGATTTGAAAAAATAGTAGGAGCCTTGTTTATTTTTAAAAATTTTTAAAATAAATATTTAATAAGTATAAATATCTAATTAAAAATTATTCTCTCTATAGATAATCATATCGAGTTCAAACCCTTTAGTCCATATCTTCGACACAAATAGGTTGATCAAAATAAACTACAAAGACTGGTTTAGAAATTTGAGAATCATTCTCAGTTCTGAAAAGCTAACCCATGTCCTAGACCAGGATATACCTGTGTTGCCAGCTCGTCCATCTCCTGATTAATGAGCCACACTTGAGAAGTGGATAGATGAAGACAATAGGATGAAGTGCTATATTCTTGCATCTATATCAATGATCTTTAGCGCCAGCGTGAAGATATGCGAACTGCCAAGGACATGCTGACTCACCTACAAGAGCTGTATGGTGAGTAGAGTCGCACCGCTCACTTTGAAGTCTTTCATAGACTTTTCAAAATAAAGATGCATGATGGACAGTCTGTCAATGATCATTGTTTGACAATGATCAAGAACATCGAAGAGCTTTAGAAGCTCGGGATGATAATAGACAAGGAATTATAGGTGAATTTGATCCTCCAATCTCTTTTTGATTTATTCGGACAGTTCATTATAAACTATCATATGAATAAGATTGATAGCACTTTGTCCGAATTGCTGAACATATTGGTAACAGTTGAGGGCACCTTGAAAGATTCAAGGGGTATGGTTTTGACTATGGAGCGAGCTTTCTTTAAAAGAAAGTCTTCTTTTAAGAAGAAGAAGAAGCCTGTGAAGAAGCAAAAGAATAAAAGCAAGCCCAAGAAAGAGATTCGAAAGAAGACCGACAACAAAGAAAAATATTTCTATTGCAATGTCGAAGGCCATTAGAAAAAAAAATTGTCTGGCCTACCTGGTGACTGTGAAGAACAAAAAGAAAGATGAGCCTTCTGAAGGTACGTCTGATTTGCTCATAATTGAACTAATCTAACGATTTTCTCTTCCTCTAGTTGGATTCTAGATTCTGATTTAAGTGCTTACTTGTGCACTTCTATATAGGGTCTGAAAAAAATTAGAGGGTTGAGGGAAGGTGAGATCACTCTCCAGATTGGTAATGGAGCAAAAGTTGCTGCTGTGTCCATCGGGACCTACCATTTGCGACTACCGTTAGAAATTAGTTTAATTTTGAAAGACTGCTATTTTGTACCTGTAGCTAGTAAAAATCTGATTTCTATATCTATATTGGTACAAGATAATTATAATTTTTATTTTAATAAAGATATATGTATAATTTATTTTGAAAATAAAGTTGTTGCACATACTTTCTTGATTGACAGTTTTTATCATTTGTATGTGGATGTGAGTGTTAATATTAATGAGCAAACTGTAAATATTGTAGGATCTAAAAGATTTAAAGATAAGATTAGCCAAAAATATTTATGGCATCTTTGGCTAGGCCATATAGGAGAGGACAGACTCAACAAACTAGAGAAAAATGGCCTTCTCGAGCCATTAACTTTCAAGTCTTATCCAATTTGTGAGTCCTGTGTTCAACAAAAAATGGTCAAGCTATCTTTCGTGGGACACGAAAAAAGGATCACGAGATATTAGCTTTGGTGCACACTGATGTGTGCAGTCCATTCAATGTACAGGTCAGAGGTGGCTACATCTACTTCATAATCTTTATCGATGATTTTTCACGATATGAGTTTGTGTATTTGATGCATCATAAGTCTAAAAATTTTAAAAAGTTCAAAGAGTTCAGACATGAAGTAGAAAAGCAGACTGAAAAATTCATAAAAGTTCTTCGATTAGATCGAAGAGGAGAATATCCTAGTAGAAAATTTTGGATCTATCTCAAAGATAATGACATAGTCTCACAATGAATACCTCCAGAGATGCCTCAGCTCAACGGGATATCTGAAAGGAGGAATTGGATCTTATTAGATATAGTCCGGTCTATGATGAGCTTCATAGATCTTTCTGTCTTTCTCTAGGAATATGCATTACTTTTTGCTATTCATCTTTTGAATTAAATTTTCTCTAAATCTGTTCCTACCATACCATACGAGTTATGACATGGTAAGAAGTCAACTTTTGATTATCTCAAGATTTGGAGATGTCCGATCTATGTCAAACGACAACAGATGGATATGTTAGAGGCTATATCTTTTAGGGCTCATTTTATAGCGTGTCCTAAGGAATCTATGAGATACTACTTTATTCTTCCTGAGGATCATAATGTGATTGTGGGCTGTCATGCCATCTTCTTGACAAAGAAGTTTATCCAAGATGGAGGTAGTAGGAGGAAGATTGAGCTCGAAGAGAAAATCTCTAAAGAGCATCAAGTCCAAGAACCTGAATCCAGTAGTGAACCAATAGATGTGGTAACTTCTCCACCTCATAGATCAAGTAGGATCTCCTATCCTCCTAAAAGATACTTAAGTATTTTTACAGAATATCTAGAAGAAGCATTTCTTGTGGGAGATAGGGATATTAGGAATTATCCCAAGACCTACGATGAGGCAATGTTAGATGTTGACTCCGAGAAATGGATGGAAGTAATGAAGTCAGAAATTGACTCCATGCATTCTAACCAGATTTGGATCTTAGTAGATCCATCTGAATATATTATACCTATTAGGTGTAAATGAATTTATAGGGAGAAAATAGAGTTGGATGGTAAGATAGAGACCTATAAGGTATGGCTGGCTGTGAAAGATTATAGTCAATGTGAAGGCATTGACTATCAAAAAACTTTTTCATCTGTTGCCATGCTGAAATCCATCCAGACTCTGCTTGCAGTTGCGGCTTTTCATGATTCTGAAATATGACAAATAGATATAAAAATTGCCTTCCTAAATAAATATCTTGAGGAAGATATCTATATGGAGCAGTCTATGGATTTCACATTCAATGATAGCGATCACAAGATCTACAAAAGTCCATATATGGACTCAAGCAAGCATCTCAGAATTGGAATACTTGCTTTAATGATGTAATCAAAATATTTGATTTCATAAAAAATGAGGAGCCGTGTGTGTACAAAAAGATCAGTGAGAACGTTGTTACATTCCTCATATTATACGTGGATGACATCCTTCTGATTGGGAATGATATTCTCATGCTAACATCGATCAAAATATGATTGTCAAAAGAATTCACCATAAAAGATCTAGGAGAAGCTTCTTACATTCTTGATATAGAGGTCTATAGGGATAAATCTAAGAAAATAATAGGACTCTCGCAGCGAATATACATAGAGGAGGTGTTGAAGAGGTTCAGCATGAAAAACTCTAAGAGAGGTCTCTTACCACTTAGACATGATATTCATTTCTCCAAAAAGATGAACCTTAACACACTTGAGGAGATCCAGCGCATGAGCAAGATCCTTTATACTTCGATAATAGGAAGCCTCAAGCATGTCATATTATGTACACAATCTGATATAGTTCTTTTTATAAGTGTCACAAATAGATATCAAGTGAATTCAGAAAAAGAGCATTGAATTGTTGTAAAGAACATCCTTAAATACTTGAGAAGGACTAAAGATTTGTTCTTGATTTTTGGTGGAGGATTGAAGTTGAAAGTAGAGGGATACATCGATTCAAATTTTATGTCTGTTGTCAATGATAGAAAGCCTACATCGGGATATATTTTTCTGTGTAATGGAGGATCAGTTAGCTAGGAGAGTTTCAAGCAATCAGTCATTACAGATTCGATCATGGAAGTTGAGTATATCGCCACCTTTGAAGCTGCTAAGGAAGTATTCTAGTTCAAGAAGTTCGTTGCAGAGCTGGGTGTGATGCCATTGGATGCCATTACACTTCAATATGATAACAACGGTACCATAGCCCTCGCTAAGGAGCCCAAGTCTCACCAAAAGTCTAAGCATATAGAGCGATGGTTCCACATCATACGTGAATACCTCGAGAAGAAGTTCATCGAGGTGCAGAGAGTCGACTCCACGTAGAACGTGATGGATCCACTGATCAAGCCTCTCAGTCCGTAGAAGATCAAAGCTCACTTTAAAAAGATAGGTCTTAGATATATGGTCAATTGACTTTAGGTCAAGTGAAAGTTTGTTAGATGAATGCCCTAGAAGCTAATTGTTAGCTGACACATTTTGTAATTCCAGAGCTTAACTTTGTACTTGTAAAATTTTTGTTATTAATAAAAAGTAATTTATTTCAATCATATTTATGTATCCATGATTTGTCCTAAAAATTAATAAAAATAATTTTATATATTCTCAAAGTGTTAAGAATTTGAGACATACATTATTAGTAGTTAGTTTCTAAATACTTCTGATCGATGGATCATCATGAAGGATAGCGATCAATCTATTTGAGATTGGTGCATAGATTATCTCCCTTCCAGACAGATGAGTCTCGAGTCTGTAGTGTGGAGACACTAAGGTGAGAGTGCAGGTTGTTGTTAGAAAATAACTTGTACTGAGCGTGACTAACATGAGAAATCACTTGGATGTCTACTTACTCATCAATGGTCTTCTCGATGCTGTAATGGTGTGAGTGGTCCTTTGACCTGTGATGCATCGGCTATTCGCAGTGAGGCTACTAAGTTTAACTGCATGTTTTCTTGCTTTCTAGCCATTCGGATCTTTACTGTGTATGTTGGCTACAGTAGGTTTCAATTCACTGTTAGGAGTAGGATGTACCTAGATGAAATCTATAAATCTTGATAGAAAAGGAGAAGTCCTATACGATTCACGAGACGGAATTCAGGATGTCTTCAACTGAAATAAGTATGAATAATGAAAAAAAAATTTCATAGGATTCACAAGTGAACTTGAGTTGAGCCAATCTGGCATATGACTAATGATGAGATTTGACGAGTTCTCCATGACATCTATCAAGTCAGGACACATGATAGAAGGACTAAATCATACAGTAACTATACCTAGGGGTTCATTTTTTATTCTACTGGGTTGCTACTACATACTGCTAGGTGTCACTGATGGATTGTTGGACTCATCGGGTGTCGTCTTGATAATCGATAATCCTCGAAAGGCAAAGTTGAAATTATTCCAATCCATCGAAAGGAGTTTCAATAATATTGTGATGGAGATCATAATATATCTTACTACTAGATAGAATGAAACTGATAGGGTCATACACAAAAAAGGTTCTTATCCGATTAAATGGCTGATCAACAATTATAAATCGTTGAAGGATAAAATCATCAATATGATTGATGATTAACCTTATGCAAATATTGTAATTAAAAAATTCGTTAAGTGTTAGTGAATTATAGAAGGATTAATTAGTAATTGGATTGCTAATTGGCTCAATTTGATTGAGCAATGAGGTTCGAATTAAATCTAATTGAATTGGATTCAGTTTGACTTGGATTGGGTTTGATTGGATCAAGCCTAATTACGAGGGAGACTTATTCCTGATTTGATCAGAATTTAGATTTAGTTAATTTCTAATTCAATTAGGATTTAATAGAGAAGATTGGGTTCCTAATTGGATTAGGTTCTCTCTTCTCTTTGGAACCAAACTAAATTAGATTTGGATTGAACCAAATAGAAAATCCTAGAGTCCAAAGTGGATGGGACTCTCTCCCCTTGCGCATGCCATGAGGAACCACACTAGATATCTCATGCAAAAAGGGTTTTGGCATAAGGAATTCTTACGTGAAAGATAGTGGGCACAGAGATAAGAGTGGGTGGTCTCATGTGATGAGTCATTGCCTTATCTCGTTCCTATTTTGAATATGATTCAAATCTTGAGATAAAGATAATTAGGAAAGAGATCAAAAGATAAAAGGAAAGCATTGTGGCGCCAACCAACCTATCCTTATGTGCAATGAGAAAGGAGTAGCATGAGAAATCAGATCTGATTTCTCACGTCACTCCTTAGTTCTTGGCGATAAATACTATTACGCACCATATGATGAGGCATGCAATAAAAGGGTAGTGTCTCCCTAACCCTAATAATCTTTGTTCCCTATAAAAAGGGGATCTAAAAGTGGGACGAAAAAGAATAAGAAAAATAGAGAAAAAATATTTTCTAAAGTCAAGCCTCCTCTCTTCTTTCTCTTCCCTATTCTTCTTGTTCTTCTTGATCCCATAGTCCCTGAGAAGATCATCTACCTCTGATTAGAATGAGTCCTCTTGTGGATACCTGTGGAGGCTAGGCATATGCGCGACTAAAAGAATCCATTCAGATCCACGATCATCGGCTACAGTGTAGTTCGATCCGTACATGGTATTGAGATTCGATCTCAATATTTTATTTTTATTTTCAGATTATATGTATGTCTTAGATCTGGACACGGATAGATATAGATTTGATCTATTGCATGTGGGATTAAAGGGTTTAACCTAAATCGCTTCTGTTGTTTCAAAATCGATTTTAAAATCTATGCTTGCAATCCTATCCATTTTCTAACAAAGATGACGTCGAAAAGATGAGATTTTTGGAAGGAGAGGAGGGATAATGGGTGGCTTTGGGAGGAGAGGAAGGGAGCCGACGGGTGGGGATTTGGGGGGAGAAGAGGAAGGTTGGTAGGGGATTTGGGGAGAGAGGAGGGCCAGTGGGGAGTTTGGAGGGAGGGAAGGACGGAGAGGTTGGGGGTTTGGAAGGAGATCGGCCGACGATGGCCGACATCAACTTAGGAGGATCCGGACAGCACTCGCGGTGGGAGAGGGGGTTTTGATGGAGGCGAAGACGATGGCCACGGATGGGGCGGGTTTCGATGGAGGTGAGGAGGTGGCCATGGGTGGGGTGGGAGACATGGAGATAAAGAGGGTGGCCGGCGAGAAGAAGAGCGGTGTGGGTTTGGAGAGAGAGGCGTAGGTTTAGAGTTTTGAATAGACGAGAAGAGAGAAGAGACAGGAGAACCGCATGCGTGGCCTTACGTCGCGTCTCATTCAAAGCTCATCTTTTTTTTTTTTAAACTCCACCATATCAGCTAAATGGCTTCCAAATAGCACTGTTAGCCATTTATGCCTCACTTTAGGATGCGACCGGATATGGACTGGAATCCAATCAACCAGAACCCATCCATCATATATATATATATATATATATATATATATATTATTTACTAACTCATTTAATTTATATTGTACATCTATTACTCTACCACTATTAGTCGCTATCTATTTATTGGCATGCCTCCAAAAAAATTATATATATATATATATATATATATATATATATATATATATATATATATATATAAAAAGAAGAAAATAAAATTACAAGAAAATACTCGCGGCTCCGTCAAGCTGCTCACTCCGCTCTTCTTGCCTCTTTATTCATTCTCATGGTCATTTTCTTACAACAAATAATTTATGATTCAACACCTACATCGGTATTTCCACTGAACTATATACCACAACAATATTATAGTATGAGAACTGCAAATTTTCCTGAAATTCATGACATACTTTTTTGACTTATGGCTAGTTGGCATAATCCAAGTAGCCATTCAAAAGATATGCTGCAGATTCACTCACTATCGTCCAATTTATGAGTCTGATATCTGCATTAACAATTAGTCGGTAGAAAGACAAAAAAATGGACTCCCCATTAGTGGAGAATAAATATTTCGCACCTTGCAATTATATAATATGGCACAAGTACCAGAAAATAAATAAAGAAAGGTACTTCCTCATGGTTCCAAATTTTCCACTAAAATTATAATCTTGATAGAGACTTTGATAAGCATTGCTACCGCATTTAAATATACGTCATGTAAGTCAAAGATTACTTGCCTGAAACTTGGCCGTCCTTTTTGATGGGGGATAGAGGTGCCAAATTGAGGTATTTGTCCAGTATCCACGCTTCCCCTTCAACTATTTCTCTACTAGATAGACTAATTAGATTAATTAAATCTAAAGAACTACCTTAGAGAATATCTCAAGTATTTTTATTTAAAAATAATACTGACAAAAGATAAGAATACATTTGGTTCGTGATCAAAATCAAATCGAAATAGTTGGAATTAGAATCGGAACGGTTGTATCCCGTAATGTATTTATTTCATAGTCAGAACTAGAATCATAATTATAATGAAATTTAAATATTTAAAAAAATAATATTTAAATTTTAAGAGATTAGAATATTCTTATTTTTTTTGAAAATAAAATAGGAATGAAATACTTTATAACCAAATAGTTTGAATGGGATTAAATCTCATTCTTATTTTTGAGTTCAACTCCCTTCAACGAAACATACCCTAAAAGAAGACCCCAGGTCCACCAGAGCTTTCTAATGGGTCTGGATTTAGAGAATTGATGAAGTCTAATTTGTACATATTCACTAGCCTTTGACGGAGCCCGTAGTCTATAACAAATTGTGTGGGTGGGAAGGGCTTTTTAACTGGACTTGACCCGGGGATCATTAACGGAGTCGTCGACCTCGTCGTCAACTGGCTGCGGTTCGAGCTAAAGTTCGAAAGTGGAATATATCAGCTCAGCTCCATTTTGTTCAGCGAAGTGTTCACTAAGTGATGTCGACATCGGACCTTCCAAAGCGGGTTGATAATTTTTTGACCACGACCAGAGGTGTGTACGTGTCTTTGGAGGCAATGCTACATGATAAAGGTATGATTTTAGGGAAAAAGCTTAATAGACAAATGCCTAAATTTGTGCTGCAAGTGGGTGAGGTGATGTTGGTTTTGGGTCTGACTTCTATAAATTTTATGTTCATCATATTGGAGTGTAAGTTTTTGATACGAATTTTTCTACCATAGATCTATCTAATTATTCTAGATATATTGATCGTAGAGCTTTGGTAGCACTGGAAGTCGTCAAACTTAGGCTGAAAACTAGGAGGAAGAGTATGTAGATGCAATTGACTATGGACAGTGCGACGAAAAATGTTGAAATGGGTGAATAGTAGTTAGTAGGAGGAGCAAGACAGGTTACTCTCTTCTATGGCCAAAAGTATCATCCAGGTCAGCCATCTCGTACGCTTACTCACAAACCCTAAATCCCACCAAAAGAGAAGGAGAGAATAGAAAGAGAGTAATAACAATTCCCGTAATAAAATTTTTACTGATTAATAACTCAAGTATTCCGAATATGATTACAATAGAAATCCTGATAGAATATTTATTAATAATACAAAAGAAATTCGTTTCTCTTATTTTCCAATGTAAGATTCCAAATCCCATTCTTACTTCAGGAATCTCACTACTAATTTTTCTAATAACGTCTAAAGCTTTTCAAAAAAAGAAAAAATCTCAAAAATCAGAATTTTTGAAAATTAATTAACACCAAACTATTCTAACGAGACAAAAAATAGATACACACCAAAACCAGCTAGCTCGTATCTTGAGATTCGTGTGCATAGGACCCGCGACATGTGGTAGTGGTCCCATGATCGATGCATTCTAGTCTTATTTCTAGTGTTAGGCTCAAACCCATTCGCCAAGCATGTGAACTCTAGACGCTCCGGCATCATTTGGGCTTGAAGAGTCCAAGAAAGAGACCTGCCATAATCCATGCATAAGCTAAAAAGAAAGTCTTAAAGATAGTAGAGGTGTCTATAGACGTTCCAGCCTTGCATCTATTTGCTTTTCTTTGTTCTTTTTGAGCTTCCAAAGATCGATCAACCCCAGTTTTCTTAAAATAATGAAAGAAAAGTAACGAGGACCAGGAGAGCTAGACTCCCACAACAGCAAGTCTTGGTCAGATAATAACAGCTGCCACATAATCCACAAATATATCTCATTAGCTTTTTATTAACGTACAGAGTGAAATACCCACGCCAAGACCTCTGGAACGTCATGCATCATATAAAACACATATCCACAAATTAAGGTGCTGAAACCACAACCCTCACATGCTTGCAAATATATAGTCGATGCATACAGGTGTTTTCAGAAAAGTTCTGATAGATGTGAGCCATTATCCCAATTAATAATGCCACTTGATTAGTTTATAAAAGTCGATTGGATCATGGCCAATCCAAATAGATCAGATGAGCTTTTTCCTAATTGATGTTGCCCTTGATAAACTCTTACCACCGAACCCATGAAAGGATGGGTGCAAGCTTCATCACTCCTACCGACATGGAATTTAATATGCAAGTATGGGTTGGGATCCTAGCAATAATTCCATATCTTGTGGAGAAGGCACAGACACAGGTTATAAGGTTCTCAATGTTGCCATCTGGGGTTCTATTGGGTCGAGAGTTAGGTTGAAGTGACTTCTAACTTGAATTTGAACCAGATAGGAGGTCGGGTTGTGCATTTTACTCTAATTATATCTATCCAAGAATTAGGTTGGGTCTAGGTTTAGATAGGGTCCAATAAAAATCAACTAAGAACTAGGTCCGGGTTGGATCAGATTGGTTCGAGTCCATCGTCAGGTTGAATCGGGTAATGGATTGAGACATGGTCTACTTAAGTGAATTCCATGAATTGAAACTCTAATTCTCTTCATGATTTCGAATCAAAGTCTCCACATATAACTGACATATGTATTTCATAATTACAGATTATTTAGTGGGTAAATCATCATTTAAATATCAAGTCTAGATCCTAGTTGGATTACTTACAATTTTCAAATTCATATCCTGACACTAAATGGATGGGTTGGATAGGGTAAACATTTAGTGGACTCATACTTGGATTTTAAGATGTCACAAGTTATGTTTAGGACCATATACCCTAGCCACAAATCTACAATTCTGGATTGAGTCAAATCACTTCTTAGTTCAGGTCTGCTACAAATCATAATGAAAAGTAATCCAAAAATACATTAATGAATTTGGCTAGTGATAGAGAATATATGTTTTAGGGGTGCAACTAAAGCCAGGCTCAATTCGAGCCTACCTGCCAATTCATTGAGTGAGGCTGGATTCAACTTTTGTAAATCTGCATCAGGCTTGAGCTCACCAATCCCAGCCCTATCTCAAGTAGAGTGAGATTAGGGTTGAACATCATCCCAACTCAAATCGAGCTAACCCAGCTTGAATAGAGTGTAACCTGAGAATTCATAAATAAATGAACTCATATTTATGTTTCATTTGTTACTTTATGTTTATATAGTTACATCTTCAGTTTTGTAAAATTATGTATAATTAGTGTACCATTGAATATTGATGAAGGTTAGAGATTTCAATCCAACAAATATTAATCGAAAAAAATGTCCTAAATATTTTAATTTATACCAAAACTTTTATGTACAATAATCCAATTAATCCAACTTACCAAGACTAAGATGAAGACCGAATGAGTGGGTTAGAGAAACCCTAACCCGAGCCCCGACTGAGAGATTAAAAGATTGGACTGCGCTAGGTGGACCTCCGCCCCACCTGACATGCTCAAGCTGCAGCCCCAGTTCTTATACTTTCTGAAAAATTCATTAAATACAAAGTCTGATATATAAACATGCACACTGGAGCAACTTGAATTTCTTCAACATCTTTTAAGACAAATGCAACATAATTTCATTTTTAATTTCCTATAATGTTTTAAGCTTGCTCTTCCAAATTATAATGTTTTACAGTTACAATACACCCAACTTTGCAATCTTCTAGCACATAAACATTTGAATGCACCTAATGAAACAATTCCAGCAGAAATAGTTACAGTTGAAACAATTCCAATAGATGACTCAACAAGAATACTGGCCAACCCAACTCTATTTTCAAATCGGATTTCCAGCACATAAACACTAGAATGCACCTAATGAAATTTTAGGTCAGTGTCTTCTCTTATGAATGCTTAGCGCTGCAAAATAATTTGCTAATCAGATGCTCACATATAGGCCATACAAGACTTTGATACGTTGGGCACAGAGAAGCAACCTTTCAGCATCAGTGTCATTGGCCTACAGTCCCCCTCGAGTCCTCCTTGCTGCTTTCACTTCATTGCTCGCTTACATCTGCCGCAATGCCTACCCAAGATTACACTTGCAAGGCCCCAGCTCACACACCACCTTTTTCCACACTTGAAAGCTGCCTGAGAAGAATCTCTCCAGCTACGTCCCACTCCTTCATCTGGACTTGAGCAATCCATGACATCTACATTCTAAAAAGTGATGTGCCAACTTGACTCGATAATCCGGTGACCACAGCCAGCATATTTCCCTTAGGATGTCACTGGAAACCCGCCATTGAGAAGTGTTAGGTTGTATCTTTCATGCAAAAGAATGGTTCACCTTTTTCTACGTTGTGCACCGTTGGATTGTGCAATAGCTGCTATCAGACCTGGATAAGCCGGTGAAAGAAAGAGTTAGATGTGCTTTAAGATCTGTGTAAGATATGATTCTATAGTTGATACCGTGAAAAAAGATCAATCATTTTGTTGTGGGTAGGCTGTGGGGGACCTCCCTTAATAATCTCATATCGGACAAACTCTGAAGTATCATATGTTTAAGAGGGATACGGACACACCTTCCCTCACGAGACGTCTTTTGCCCAAAGGACGAAGGACAAAACCGTAAGGCCGTCTGCGTGACGCTGGGCCGAGGGACACGACCTCCGGTGGGGTTCGATCAGGGGCTCCAGGGACAACTCCCGATGGGGACCACGGGGCACGCTCCCTGTCCGGACCTAACCAGAGCGGACAATACTTCGTGGGTCGAGACGTGTGGTCCCCGACGACCTGCTTGACACATGGACACAGCAGTAGCACGTCAGGTAGGGGGCACCCGCCCCCTGCTCACAACACATGTCCCTCCAGAGTGGGGGGCTATGTTGTGGGTAGGCTGTGGGGGGGACCATCCTTAATAGTCCCATATCGGGCAAACTCTGAAATATCATGTGCTTAAGAGGGATACGGGCACATCTTCCCTCACGAGGCGTCTTTTGTCCAAAAGGCGAAGGACAAAACTGTGAGGCCGTCTGCGTGACGCTGGGACGGGAGGCACGACTCCCGGTGGGTCCCGATCAGGAGCTCTAGGGACAACCCCCGGTGGGGACCATGGGGTACGCTCCCTATCCGGACCTAGTCAGAGCGGACAATACTTCGTGGGTCGAGACGTGTGGTCCCCGATGATCTGTGGATAATACTTCATGGGTCGAGACGTGTGGTCCCCGATGATCTGCTTGACATATGGACACAACACATTTGTTCATGCGAGAGGTACAATGTGAATTCCAGTGAGAATGAAGCTGCTTCTTCTTCTTCTTCGAGCCCATAAGCGAAGCGAGTCGCTGTTGGGACCAGGAACCTCACCTGTGGTTGCGCTCAGAATGCAACAACAATTAATATCGGTATCATTGAATTAGTCTACGATGCTTCGGCTTCGTGAAACACTCTTGCATGCATCTTGATAAGCACTGGATTGCTTGTCATTTGTAGTCACATTTGACAACGTGTTGTGGTCTTGTGTTGGGTTTCTTCTGTTGTCGTTCAGTGCAAGTTGCTCTCATCACTCTATGTATTGCAAGCGGTTGTCCTGCTGGTAGATAACTTAGCATACTTGCTTTCTCCAATTTCACAGGACTTGCTGCAGTCGAGATGGTTATGCTCGTCAAAGATATGGGACATCTTTTTATGCGTCGTGGTTTTGATGACAGATGACGTGAAGGGATGGCAGTCTCATGTCGTATGGATTAAGAACTTTTATGGCGCTTTTCATATATACCCTGAGACTCATTCATCTAAACTCTGAGTTTTTTTATACCAAAAAAATTTCTCAGTTTTTAGATAAGATGTTAGTATGATGTCAGAGCCCATCTCTCCTTCTAATCTACATGGCACGACTTGTTCCTGATTTTGTTCCTCAAGTTTTACGCATGAGAGAGGGTGGTGAGGAATAACACTCCAACTTTTATGGTGCTTATATATCCATCTAAATGTCCAGATTTTTATATATGATCTTAATAGAAGACATGCATGACTTGTCCATTTCACTGAATTTCGATTTTGAAACCTATGAGTTCAATGCTTGGCCATGATTTTGGTCTCTAATATTAATTGGTGATCTCATATAGTGCCATAAATTTTCGGGAGACTTATTTGGCTAATTACCATGATGTTTCCAGTGATATCTTCTGCCCTCTGTTTGGTACGATGGAGGGATGTATGAGTGACTAAATGACATATATTTGATAAAACATAGAAGGATGGAGAAAAATAATTTCTTCCTCTGTTTGGTATAGGAAGAGTAAAAGAGAGGATGGATAATATTTATATAATATTTTTACTAGACTATCCTTTGATAAAACTATTACTATTATCAAGTTATAATATTTATTTATACTAAAAAAATAAACAATATATAAACTTATAATCATTATAATCTATAATTATATAAAAATTATATAAATATTTAATTTAATAAATAATTTAATAAATTAATTATTAATGAATTATTATATATATTAATTATATAAATAAGTAATTAATTTAAAATTTAATTTAAATAATTATTAATAGTTTATAGGTTGTTAAATAATATAAATAAAAAATAAAAAATTATTATAGTTTTGTTAAAAAACTAATAATGGGTAATGTTGTTGTGCCTCACTACAAGAAAATTGATTATTAGCGACGGTCAAATACTGTCGCTAATAATGAAAATACCATCACTAATACTATTTAGGGGTGAGCATAGTCCGATTTGGATCAGTTTCATGCTCAAACCTAAGCCGAACCAATCCTAAATAGTTTGGTATTTCTAAAAATCAAATCGGACCAATAGAAGATTGAAATCAAACCAAACCAATATGGTTTAAATGGTCCAGTTTGGTTTAGTTGACTGATTTTTTTTTTTGTGATTCATGATGACTTATTTTCTTTTCATATAAGAGTATCATTAAGAAAATTTATCAAGCAAAATGATTTAAATTGACATAAGATATTGTAACTCAACAAAATAAAATTCTTAAACAAACACCATCATTAAGGATTAAAATAAAGATCTTTAATATATTATAATAAAAATAAATAATTCAATAAGTAAGTCACTTAGAGTTTAAGGCTAATTAACATAAAATCAAATTGATAAATAATACCATAAATCCAGAATGATTTTCTAATACATTAATACTCCAACATAAATAACACCCTAATCAAAATGATGTCATTTTATTAAAGTCGATCTGGTTCGATTTGAGAATGATTTTATTTACTAACAAATTTGAACCAATCTAAACCTATTTTTTATATGTCAATAACCAACCAAATCAAACTGAATAAAATTTTAAACCAAACTGATTTCACCAGTTTGATTAGTTTAGGTTTGATTTTTGCTCACCCTTAATGCTATTAGCAATGCAGAGCCACTGCTAAAAAGCGATCGAAAAAAAGTTCGATGCTAAAGCTACATATTAGCCACGGCACCTGCACTGTCGTCGCTACAGCCATCGTTAATAATTATATTTTTTAAAAAAAATATTTTTTTAATAATTATTTTTATTAAATTTATTATAATTTAATTAACAAGCAATTATATTTACTAAAATCTATTATAATTAAATTAACAAGCAACATGTATTTATGAATATTATAATAACTAATAATTAACTATCACCATCATAAATAAAAAAATTGATATTATATATTATATCAAAACTAAATTGTATAAATAACACTACTCAAATATCAAATACATAACATCAAAACTTTAAAAGAAAATAACAGAGATCGTCTTCCTCCTGCTCTTGCTCCTGTACATCCTTTATAGTAGTAGGTGGATGAGAGCCAGATATCCTAACATCCTATAATAAAAAAATAAAATATTATTAATAACTTTAGAACTAAATTAATTGAAACTGTAAAATTATTGTAGTTGATATGCCTCAAGTCTAAATCTTTACGGAGAGACATATTTTGATATATTATTCTGATTCTCGAATAGATTATTTTTATATATTTTATTCAATAATATAAATTTATAGACATCCCCAACCAGTACTCCATCGGATGGTTAAGTTAAATTTTGACCTCCTGAATACTCCCTCCATTTTGTTTGAAGTCTAAACCGATACAAAGGGATATATTTGGATATACTTCTTCAATTCTCGAACAAATTATTCCTATATATTCTATTCGATGATATAAAGCTATAGATACCCCCAACCTATAATTATGCTATGTACTTATTTTATAAAAATCATACGTGCATGAAACCATAAAAATCCAATAGTGGTATCAGAGTCATATCCTATGCATGAGATTTAGATTTAGATTTGAAATCTGTAGAGAAAAATTTCAGATCTAAAAAATTTTGATATCATTCTGACATAAGATTGTCCTGGCATAATTTGTTATGCTGTATTGTTATCCTAAAACGATGTTAAAACTTTTAATTAGATTGAATTTTTAGATCTGATTTTTAAAGCATATATGTGATATATATTTTGTTATTTAGATCTGAAAAGAGTTTCGAGATCTATTTTGATTTATATATATGATATATGAAAGTTTGTTTAGGGCTGAAATTATTTCAATGATTTGAACTAGTTTATGTATATAATACATATTTGTATGCATGATCTGAAATTATTTCGAGATCAAAATTTACTCTTCATGCAAAGAATTTAGATCTAAAAATTTTGATTTAAGATTTGAAATTAATATTTGTGCATGAGGGATTGGTCATGGGTAGATCATATTAGGTCCTGTAATTGGATTACATTAAAAAGATTTCTGATTTGATCGTATTAGATCTAAATTGATTTAGCAGTTGATCAAATCAAGTCAAGTGTTGATTAGGGTGAGATCAATAGAGCTTTAAGATCATACAATTATTGTTGATCGAATCGATTGACACCCATATATAGAATCGATTAAACCTAAGGACCTAATTTGGCTCTGTGGCTCGAGTCTAATTCACCTAAGCTAACCTATTCGGATCCATTATCCAATTGGTGTCTAAGGCAAGTAAATGAAATGGGGTTATTTAATTGGTTATGTTCGCTTACCTGATTAATTTATTGGTGTCTAAGAAAAGCAACGGGGGGACCCCCACCAATCTTCACTTATCTAATTAATTTGAAAAATTGAGTATCAAATATGGTTGCTTGATGGTTTGATTTAGCCCATGCCAATTACATCAGTCATGTGATGACTGATGAGTTAAGATCTCAATCCAAATCTCTCCACAAAATATGAAGTCTAAGGTCTTCCATCGTTGTAGATGTGCGGGTATGCTACCGACATTGGTTATTCTCGGCTAGTCACAGTGGTTCAGTTGTATCGAAAATATGCAACCACTCTATTAACAAAAAGTTACTGCAGGGTAAAGATGGGGTTAGGCCCAATAACTGTTAGGTGAGGGACCCAATAATGACTTTGCGTCTGCTTGTGAATGGTGGGTCTGACTTAACTAAGAAGTGTTGGCAATAACTGTTAGGTGAGCCCACATGACTTAGAGATCAAGTGGCTGCAACATGCTTAGAGAAGCATCTAGATAAAGAGTTATCCATGCATCGGTATTTTTATTCATATTATCAATAACTGTTAGGTGAGGTGCACGGCATCGGTGGGACCGCAGCACCCACTAGAAATTCAATTGTCACATCAAGATTTTTGTTTCTCCATCTGGAGAGTGTGAGAGATCTGATAAAATAGTGAGAGTTTCTCTTATTGCATCTAAAAGTCCTTAGAATAAATCATAAAATAAGTACAAACATCTAATTAGAATATTTGCTCTCTGTTGTTCATTGTATCAGCTTCCAACCTTCTAGTTTGAATCCTAGATATCAATCAATTAACCAAAATCGAGTACATAGACTGGCTCACAAATCTAAAAATTATTTTTAATTTTAAAAAATTAAGCTATGTTCTCTACCATGTTATTCTATTGTTATCAACCCATCTAACCCATAGTCAACGAGCTATACTTGATGAGTAGTGGACAACAATAATTAAGATAGGTGTTATGCATGAGCACATGCTCACTGCCTACGACATGTTGATTCATCTACAAGTGTTATGAGATCATCAAAGTCACACAGCACATGTGATGCGTGATGGACAATCAGTTAATGATCGTTATTTGATAATGATCAAGGATATTAAGGAGCTCAAAAGGCTCGATATGATCATGCACAAAGAATTGCTTGTGGATTTGATCCTGCGATTCTTGATTAGTTTATATGGATAGTTTATGATGAATTACCATATAAAAGACCATCAAGGTACTTTATCTAAATTGGTCAATATATTGCTAACAAAGAAACCTGAAAAGAGTTCAGAGATAAATATCTGGAGAGCCTAAAGAAACAAAGACACACCTAGAGTAGGTATGTCAAAATTGCTCATTGTTATCCTTACAATTTTTTCTTCTCCCAGTTGAGTTATAGACTCTAGTGTAGAGTTGAGGGGAAGGTAGAGGGTAGAGGAAGTAACCCTTGAATTAGCTATAGGGCAACAGTTACTGCTGCAGTTATGGGTATCTGTCCTTTGCAATCATCGTTTGGATTAAGTTCTAAGAGACAGTCTCTATCATGTGTATGGTGATGCATATGTAAACTTAATTGAGTAATCAGTGAATATCATTGGATCTGAGAGATCCAAAATTAATATTAGCTTAAAGTATATGTGGACCCTTAAGCTAGATCATATTGGAGAAGAAATGATTAACAAACTGAAAAAAATGAGCTTGAGCTTATTGACTGTTGAGTCAAATCTATTTTGTGTATCATCTCTTTAAGAAAATATGATCAAGTTACTCTTGTGAGACAAGAGGAAAAGGACCACTAAAATACTTATCTTTGTATACATTTGATGTGTGTAGCCCATGTGATGTGCTAACCAAGGAGTTATCTCTACTTTGTATATGAGATATAAAATCTAAAATTTTTGAAAGGTTGAAAGAATTCAGATGTAAGTAGAGAAGCAAATCAAAAAATTTTTAAAGGTACTTCGATCAGATCGAGGATGCAATACCAATCAAAAGAATTTCTCAATTATCTCATAAAATGACATAGTTTCATATTGGACTGCTCTTAGTACATCTCAGTTCAACGAGATAAGAAGAGTTAAGGGACTATATGAGATATGGTTTGATTCATAATGGACTTCACTGATTTATGTTTCTTTAGGGACATACTTTATTTTTATGAAATTAGGTTCTCTCTAAACCTATTCTTACCACACCATATGAGATATGGCATATGATGAGAACTGAATCTTGATTATTTTGAGATTCAAGGATGTCTAGTCTGTGTCTAGGACAGCAGGTGGATATGTTACAGGATAGGTCGATAAAGCTCATCCTAAAAGAGTTTAGAATATTATTTTCTGAAAGGATTGTAATATGATTGTGAACCGACATGCTATCTTTTTGAAAAATTATTGAACCAAGATGAAGCAATAAAAAAAAATTAAGCTCAAAAAGAGTGTCTCTGAAGAGCAACGAGCTATAGGACCTTAAGAACCTATCCATCATGAGCCAGTAGATGTATATTCCTCTTCCATCTCGTACACATAGTAGGATCTCCAATCTTCTCGAAAGGTACTCGGATATGCTTGACAGAAGATATAGAGAAGTCATTTCTCATGAGAGATAGGAGCATAGAGATGATCCCAGAACCTACAACGAGGTGATGTACAACATCGGCTCCAAGAAAAGGATGTGAAATAGCTTTCCTGAGAAGAGATCTTCTGAAAATTTCTGTATGGAATAGCCTATGAATTTTACTTCTTGTGATAGGTGATCACAAAGTCTATAATAATCTTGGAGTTGGAATAAGTCATTTGATGACATGATTTTTTAAAAGGATTAGTGGGAGTATCCAAAACTGACATCGATGAAAATTTGATTGAATATAGATTTGTTCATAAAAGACACAAAGCGAGCATTCTAAAGATCTATAGAGATAGATGCAATTAGATGCTTGTGGAAAGGGTTCAGCATAGAAATCTCAAAGAGAGGTCTCCTATCCTCTTGGACATAAATATGTGCCATGAAATATACTTGAACTGATATAAATAATACCGTGATTGTCACAAGTAGATATCAGTTATATCCAGACTAAGAGCATTGGATTACTGTGAAAATGACCTTAAGCTCTTAAGAAGAACTAAAGACATGTTCTTAATTTAGAGAAGGATCAAAACTAGGAGTGGAAGAATATACCAATTCAGATTTTATATCTGATGTTGATGGTAGAATGTCTACATCATGGGGTATGTTCTTAATCGATATTTTAGAAGGATTTCAAATAATCGATCGATGGAAGCTGAGTATACTGTAGGGTCAAAGCAATGCCCAAACCCTATGATTCGGCTCCTACAAACCCCTCCGATGGCCCTGAGCCATTCGTTGAGGTTAAGGAGGGGCTGAGAGGATAGGCCTTCACCATGTCGTGCTACGATGTACACCGCATAATCTGCCTACACAGTTTAAAAATTTATTAATGCTATTATACATATCAGTATATATAAAAATTTAATAAATAATCTTTTAAGTTACCATGATCTGTCTGGTCCTAGAATATAAGTAATCACCAGTTCTCCTAGACTAGTGTGTAGCCTTCCACAACTGCAACTGTCGTGGTACATAACCCAACTACCGTGTCCACAATAAATAATAAAATTAAATTTATAAAAATAAATATATGATCAACTAAATATGAGATTAATATAAGTTTTGAATTTTAATTTTATCAATCTATCTGCTATGGCATGTGTGCCAATGGAGCCACCGGTATGCCTGATCGGATCCTGCTGGATAATCCAATTCTACCAAGCCCTCTGTCATCTATTAGAGTACTCCTCACTACTCCACTAGTCACATAGGGCCTCTCATACGTCCATCCACATCTAGCGATTTGTAAAAGACTTTCAGTCTGATGGTGACTTGAAACTGAAAAACTAAATGGTAGCCTGCCTGAGGTGGTACAGCCCATTTTGGAGTCTACATGTGGTAACCTCCTCGAAGGTTCGACGGTCAGCTTTCTCATCCTCAGGAGTCTCGAATCGATAGCATGACTGCAAATAAAGGATAGTATATATTAATATATAGAATATAAATATACCAACATATCACGAATTTAAAAATTAAACATCTTTGACTTACCATGAATATCTCCCAAGTAGCATCATGAGCCCCTGACAGACAACTAGATAACTCGTTCACCAGCCCCGGCATCAATCATCGGATGATCCCGATAACCACACGAGACACCCCAGGCTCCGTAAATATCCTGCAAAATTAATTTTGAATAATAAATATTGATTCTAAAATGGATAAAATTTTTTAAACATATTTCTTGAAGATTTAGTACTTATGAGCAGCTCTAAATGTGCACAAGTTTACTATCCTCTAATCAAATCAGAGGTACTGCAAGCCGATGGGTCCTCTACCACGATGCTGAAGTTGAGAGCTAATCGCTGCTCCGTATGACCATACGGTCAATGGTGACCCCACATCATCCAAATCTGAGAGTAGCGGAAGATCATAAAAAATATTATATCAGATAATAAAGGATAAAATAATTTAATAAAAAATTTTAAAGTATTAGAGTTTACCCCATGGTGTAGGTGCTGCAAAATCATGTGAGCTAGATGCACGAGAGCTCTCTCCTCAACTAGCATGGCTCCATCCTCTAGGAGTAGTCATCCTATAATCTCTAAAAAGAAAAATAAATAGATTCATGGTTTAATTATACAATTATGGCAAGCAATATAATAATTGAAATGATGCAAGGTAAGTATGAAAAGCAAATAAAACATGCACACTACAAAGATAAAAACTACTCCATCTACCCTAGGGTCGACTCCAATTATTCAGGAGTCAACACGCCTAGTCCTGGGGTCGACTCCTACTGTGCCAGTCTTCTCCAGTGTGCCATAGTTGACTCTTTTGACTTTGGGGTCGACTACTCATCGGTCTCTTCAGATGTTTGGTACCCATCAGATTCTTCTTCTGATTTTTCTTCTTCTTCCACTTCTTTGTCTTCTTCCTCTTCTTCATCATTTTGGATAGGATTGCTCTTTAAAACAAACTCAGTATGATCTACCTCCTCATGTTGGCCATCATGTAGAAGAATTTCTAGAGCATCCAACTCTGCATCTATTAAAGGCTAATGAACTCTTAATGATTCATCATTCTAAAAGCATTCTGATAAATGAAACTCTTCTTCTTCTTCTTCGACCTCGTAATGAATAGCTTGAGACTTAATTTTATATATAGCCCATCAATCTTTTCTTCCTCTCTTCTTTGATAGAAAAGGAGTATAATACACTTGAACAGTTTCTTAAGCTAGCACAAAGGGATCGTTGATATATGCTTTTGATCCATGTTTGATTTCAATAAGCCCATGCTATGGATCAACCTTCATATAATTATCGATATCAAACCATTAGCACTTAAATAAAATAACACTATTACCTCCAAGGTAGGTCAACTTGATCACTTCTTTAAAGATTTCATAATAGTCACTCTCCACCTCTTTCCACCAGCTATCTTTTATACACACACCACTGTTCATTGTACTCTTATGATATCCATATTGCTAGGTGTAAAATTCAAAATCATTTACGTTACAGCCATTATAACATGTCACATATTTTAATGATCTGTAGTCTGATGGTCTTAGCTTCTTAGATATAGATTTATCCCCTTACATATCCTACATATTATAAAAAAATAAATTTGAGAAAATTAAAATGAATAATCAAACAATGGTTACTTATCAATTGATGGAACCAATTTGTAAAGTTCTATGAGCGCTGAGTAAAAATTTCTTCCTCGTTTATCCTTGGATTGCCCTGTCTTAGCATCTCATCATATTGTTTATACATGCATAAGATAAGTACAAGATAATAAATGATTAAAGAGTTGAGATTGTGATGGATACTTACTCAATATATGGATTGACCTTCACACAGTTTAGCAAAACATATGCTTCTACCTGTCGAATTTCAGTATCAGTTAATATTCAACAAACCTCGTGTCCAAATTCATGAGTAGGATAGGCAAATATTGAGATCTCCGTCTCTGATCTCTCACCACCACCACCATCATTTTGATCCACTTGAATTAGCTTTGTCTGCACACTAGGATTAAAGTAGTATCAGTTGAAATTAAAAATTTCTTCAATCATATAAGCCTCCACAATAGAATCTTCAACTCGGATCTTATTTTTTACTTTCTTCTTAAGACTGTGCATGTATCTTTTAAATGGATATATCCACTTATACTACACTGGTCCCCCGACCCTAGCTTCATACGCCAAATGAATCACAAGATGTTCTATGGAGTCGAAGAAACTAAAAGAGAATATCTTCTTCAACTTGCATATAGTCACTACACTGCTAGTCTCAAAACTAGAGATGTGGTCAGTGGATAGTTCAGTAGCATAAATGTCTCTAAAGAAAAGACTAAGCTCGATCAAAGAACTCCATATAAGATTGAGAAGGAGATCACGTCAAGCTAATGGAAGTAATCGTTATATAAAGACATGGCAGTTATGGCTCTTTAGCCTATAGAATCTGTAATCTTTGATATTGATGCACCGAGCTAAGTTACTTATATAGCCATCTAAAAATTTAAGATTTTTACACCATTCACATACATCCTTCAACTACTTTCTCGTTAAGGTGTAAGATACTTTTGGCTTCAAAAAATTTTTCAAAGATACTTCTACCAGTTCTAATAGAGGATACTTGTATATATTCTTCATATCTGCTCAGACCTTAAGATTGTCCTTCATCTTTCCATTGACATCCATAACAGTGTAAAAAATATTATTGAACATATTCTTCTCAATGTGCATAACATTAAGGTTATGACAGATCAAATTGGTGAACCAATACAGTAATTTTCAGAAGATGCTGTGCTTAACCTAGTTATGAGTTCTACCGAACCTCCGAGATTTTTACCAATCAAATAGTATGCCAAACTGAACTTCGTCAAGTTGGGATATCCTCTGAAATACTTCCATACCACTGAGTCATGGGGGTGCCTCTTCCTTCTCTATTTTATTCCTCCTAAAACTATCCCGCTGCTTTTGAAAAAGATAACGCTCAGAGAGAAATTGATGATGACAATCAAACCAGTAAGACTTACGATCATGCTCAAGTTGAAATGCTTTTGTATTCTCCATGCAATAGGGACATGCTAGCTTCCCATGAATGCTCCATCCTAATATCATTCCATAAGCAGAAAAATCACTAATGGTCCACATTAATGCAACCTTCATTATAAAATTCTGCTTCTTCAATACATCAAAAGTACGTATGCCATTGGACCATAAGAATTCAGTTCATCAACAAGAGGCCTTAGATATACATCAATGCTTCTACCAGGATGCGTAGTCCAAGAATGACTAATGTAAGAAAAATGTATGTTCTTTCATGCACATCTCAGGTGGTAGATTATATAAAGTAATAAAGACTGACCAACATGAATAAGGAGCCGCTGCATGATCGAATGGTGTAAATCCATCAGTAGATAGATCCAATCTAATATTGCATGATTCTTGAGCAAATAAAAGATGACAAGCATCAAACTTCTTCCATGCCTCACTGTCCGATGGATGGATCATTATATCGGAGTGCTTGCAAATCCCTTCTTTGTGTCAACTCATTTGTCCGACAGTACTCTTGGATAAGTAAAGTCTCCAAAGTCTAGGAGTGAGGAGAAGGTATCAAAGAACCTGGTATGATATGTCCTTTTGATTCCTACCTTCTTGTCTCAGTTTAAATCGGCTTTCACCGCATACATCACATGAGCTCTTCAGTTGGTCCTTCTTACAAAAAAATATACAATCATTACGACATGCATCTATCTTCTCATATCTCATGTCTAACCCTTTCACCATTTTCTTTGAGGTATAGAAACTTCCAACAAGCTTCTCATCCTTCGATAGTATTTTCTTTATGATTGCTACCATCCTATTATAACAGTTGATCGTCATATTAAACTAGACCTTCAAGTTTAATAACTCTGACATAGCTGATAATACAGTGTGCGTTTTATATCTCGATCATAATGGTTCATCAGTATCTCTCAGCATATGATAGAAATCACTGCTGCGAACTTTTGAATCATCCTCCATATTTTAGTTAAATTCAGGATCAACAACATCCATAACCATGTCTACCATTCTATCTATGTTTCTGTCCTGCTCATTTCTAACCCTTGCAACTATCTCTCATGTCTCTCCATACAGGACCAATACTTGTAGTTGGACATAAATCCACTTCTATATAAATAGATAGTCATTACATCCCTATCAACTATTTCTCTATTACCACACCTCTTACAAGGGCAACGAGTCCACCCTTGATGTAAGAGTTCTATATTCTCAAAAGCATAATCACAGAAGTACTCTACATCCTCTTTATATTCAGTAGAAATTGCCCCATTGACTACTCGACGGTTCATCCAATTACGGTTCATGGCACACTACCTAAGGATTCTGCATATATAAATGCAAGGCAATAGCTAAATAATTATTTTATCATTTCAAACAACTTATATAATAATTGCATCCTACCATCAACTAATAGGTATAGAAGGTCCTATCTCATTCAAAAATTGCATTAATTCTATAGGTCAAATACAGTAATCAAATGATATGTAATATGGCCCAAAAAAAAATTTGATAGTATCTCCCCTTAGTTCTCCCCCACATGGCGTAAGATGTGTGAGGAGAACTAAAGAAAAATACTATCCAATTTTTTTTTCAAACCCTCACCATATCATTTAATTACTGTAATGACCTATAGAATTAATTGTATCTTCCAAACTATCTATATTGAATAATCAATTAATCAAAGTACATAATTCTTCCATCTGCATAAAAAAATATAAATATATGGATATCATAGAATATATATATTAATTAAAAGATGGATCTATGATTATATGCAATGTTATATTTTTAAAATTTTTAAATTAAGAGGTTCCAAAGTATAGAGCAGCATTGCAAATAGGGAGAGTCGGGACGTGCATCCCATGCATGCGGACTTGAAGCATGTCAGATGACTAGACCGCACTAGCACACAAGTATGGCATCTAGGTAAATCCCACCTTGAAGGTTCTAAAGTACCAAGCAGCACTGCAAATAGGATTGAAAATAGGTCGGGCTAGGCTAGGCCACACCATTCCTTGAGCCCGATCTAAAAAATTTTTCGGACTTCGGGCCGAGCCTAGGGCCTAAAACTTTTTAAAATATAAGGCTCGAGCTTGGTCCGAATCCAATCGCATCAGTCCATATCATCTGTGATAGGTCAAAAGCAAGCTCATCAGTGCCATCATTCGGATCTTGCTGATTACCCCCGAGAGGCAGATATTTTTCGTCAAAGCACATCGATCATCGGAGAACTCACCAAGTTGCTCCGACCACCGTCAAAGTAGATGAGTGGGCCAAAGCTAGTCCGATGATAGTATGATCTCGAACCCTTGCCGTCAAAGGCAGTGGACCTACTCTCGTCGGAGAGCTCTCCGGAGTGGTTCTACCTCCCGAGAGCACCACTAGATGCAAGATTTCGTATGGCAGTGGGGCTTGTCCAGATCTTGTTGGTGACCAAGAATGCACTTTCTATGCACAAATTAAATTCAAATATTATTAATTTAAATAAATCTGATAAATCTAAATTTAAATATTAAAAATTTAAAGAGAGAATGGGGTGCGGCGACCACTCCATCACTGTCACCATCACTAATACTCACCAGGTAAAAAAAAAGATCTGCTAGGTCTGACTAGGGCACGGGTTCGACGGTGCTACGCTTTGGCAATGCAACTGGGTGATGCACGTCGTCAGGGCACCAAAACTAAACCTAATTCTAACTTACTATGTAGCTAGGATGAATCAGGATCATTTCACAGGGATCTCGAATAATTATTTATAATTAATAAAAGAAAGAGAGAATTGATTTTAATTAATTACTAAAAAATAATAATTTAAGTTTAATTTATAAAAAAAAATTGAATAGGAAAGAAACTTCAAAAATTTAGAATCCACCATGTAAAATAAATTCTATTTTCTTTTACTTTTATGTCACAATGATGAGATTTGTAATTAAGAAGCAGCATAATTTACCTTGGATAGGTACGAATCGTATCCTTGGATTATGGCTCATCCGTCCAGAGTATAGATTACCTTAACTCAACTACCATCTAGAAACTCGAACTTGAAATGTAATAATCTATCTTTTCTAGTGCGTACCGTATCTGTAGATCACGGCATGTCTGTGAAAATTATAAGTCGTACACGTCGAACCCAAACCTCTAAAGAAATAAGAAAGAATATCAAATGAGCATGAAGCATAAAATAATTCTTTATTTCATTGCATAGAGAATAAATACAAGATAAAGAAAATAAATTTGTGTTGCAGGCTTCATCGTCTTTTCAAGTTGGAGGAGTCTAGCCTTCCATAGAACTCTTGGGCGCTGACATCCTGGGGTTGAGCAGATGGATTGTTTGGAAGGTTGGAGATGGAAGAGGGGGGGGGTGGTATGTGATGGATGGTGAAAGCTTTTTGGATGTTTGGAGGGTTAGGCTAGATAAAATATGGAATGAGAATGATGGGAGAAGAGACGAAGAATGGTGGTGTCCAGCATGTCCCCCCTTTTCGTTCCTATGGTTTCTCTTTAAATAAAAATTCAAGCCGCGTCAATATCGCGTCAAAACTTCCACACTGCATTCTCATGTCTGTTCTGCAGTTCGCACGTTGGTTCCGCATTCTAGGTGTGTCCGTTTCACATTCCGCTTGAGTTTATGCATTGCGCAGCTCCCTTTCTCCTATATTTATTTGAATGCTTGTAGCATCCGGTCAGCGTCCAAGTATTTTTGTGTGAAGAAGCCATATAGCTTTTGTTGGTACAGCATGGACCATGTGGAGGAAAACTAGAAGCCAATTAAATGCTTTGTTTGGAACCAGCTCACAGCACTAACTTAACTCCTCCTTGAGCATTAAATATACCATGAGCTTTCTCATTTAATGTTATGGTTTTCACTGAAGGCTAGCTTCAAGCCTTGAACGGCATGCACCCATGTTAGCTTTGGTGGAGCTTTGGTACTTGAGTTTTGACTATTTGGACATATTTGGATCTTCATTAATTTTCTGTAAAATAACATCAATTCTCAACTAATTAATTTAATTCATGATATATTTAAGGTCTCTAATATATTAATTCTCATGTTTATCACACCTCCCAGCTTAGCTTTTGCTCATTCTCGAGTAAAATAGAAAAATCAGTAATGGATACCGACTTGTCTTTGAATTAAAAGTTATATTAGGTAGTTCTAAAGTCAGTTGATACCCGACTAGACAATCAAAAAAGTATTTCATTGGATTATTAATTTTACCCATTAAGTGGTTGAGTGAAGTCCATAAAAATTCTTAGAGATCTTCTTTTACCAACTCCCAACTCTACTCTTTAAATCCTCTAACTTGATGTGAGTTGAGTCTATTGTCTTCTTACAATTTAGTCCCCTTTATCATCTTCTATCTTCTTTTTTTTAAAAAAAAAAAAACTTTCTTGCTGACCCTTGTAGCAAGTTTTCAGCCAATGACTCCCAAACTAGTTGGCTTTAGGGCATTAGGTGTAGAACACCCCTCAGGCTTACTGACTCGAGTCCAAGAAAAGATGTAATTTTATACTCAATTTTTTGCATCCTCACCTTTTGATGCGAACCAAAATGCTTACTTAGGCGAAGGGGCCCGGTTACTCAATGAGACAATGTTAAAACCTCTTTTTTTTTTCAGCATGAAAGCAAATACTAAGGGGAACTTTTGTATACTTCGATCTTTTCACTCAACTCCCATGAAGCAGATTCTTCATTGAGATCAGTAAGAAGAGATTTTAGAATCACTCCAAAATTTGTTCTGATCTAAACCCTACCATTTATTGGGCTTCCTTAATAATTTGCCCCTCAATCTCTAAAATTATCTAAACCGTTAATCATTCATCAATTAGAACACCTGATTTACTTCAAATCAAGATAAAATTTGGTACACAAAACTGATTATGGTCATACTTGAGGACTTGATTAATTTAATTATTCTTCCCCCCCAACTTTATTTCCATTGCCCCAAATGGATGAAAAAAATAACCAAGTAGAATAGAGAAAGAAATTACAAGGAAAGATACCACCTAGATGTGATGTGCTCGTTCATTGTCAGGTGAGGGATTCTTCCTTTGTGGGCTTGATTAGTTCATGACTCCATCTGGGCTTTGGATGAGATGCTCCCCCCAACTTGGCTGATTGCCTTTCTTGGATTTTTCTATGAAAAGAAAAGAAGCTAGATAATTAAAAAAAATATATAAACTGAGTTGCCTTCCAGGAGCACTAAGTTTAAAGTCTTCAGCCAGACTGAACTGAGTATCATGGCGATACTAGATCCATTAGATCAATAGATTCAATTAATTCTCCATTGCTAATTTTATTTATGTAAGGTTTCAATCACTGATCGTTTACTTTAAAGGTGTTCTCCTATTTAGGATCTCTGAGTTCTACGGCTCTATAGGAAAATACTTGAGTTACAATGAAAGATCCGTTCCAACGTGAACGAAGTTTACTAGAAAAAAGTCGCAACCTAGAATTGAAGAGCCAAACTTTTTGATTGGGCTCGAATATTTTTCGTGCAATGAATTTATCGTGGTATGCTTTAGTTTGAGCCTTATAAATTCTGGCACTCTCGTATGTTTCATTGCATAGCTCTTCAAGTTTATTTAGTTGAAGTCTCCTATTGGAACCTGCATTTTTCATATCAAAGTTAAATTGCTGTATGGCCCAAAATGCACGATGTTCCAATTCCACCGGTAGATGACAAGCTTTACCGAATACAAGTCGATAAGGAGACATTCCTATGGGTGTTTTAAAAGCAATACGGTAAGCCCATAATGCATCATCCAAGCGTGCTGACCAATCTTTTCTATCGGGTCTTATCATTTTTTCAAGAATATGCTTGATCTCCCTGTTGGACACCTCAACTTGGCCGCTTGTCTGGGGGTGATTAGGTGTGGCAACTTTATGGATTATTTCATATTTTTTTATTAGCATGTCGAAGTGCTTATTCGTGAAGTGTGTACCCCCATTGCTAATTATGGCTCTTGGGCATCCAAATCGACTAAAGATGTTATGCTGAATGAACTTGATCATGACTTTATGATCATTGGTTCGGGTTGCCATAGCCTCTATCCATTTTGATACGTAGTCCACTACTACCAAAATATACTCGAATCCAAATGATGAGGGAAAGGGTCCTATGAAATCAATTCTCCAAACATCAAAAATTTCTACTACAAGTATAGGGGATAGGGGCATCATATCTTTTCTCAAAATATTCCCTATTTGCTGGCATCGCAGGCAATTACAACTGAATTCATGTGCATCTTTGAATAGTGTTGGCCAATAAAATTCACTCTGTAATACCTTTGCTGCAGTTTTTCTTCCACTAAAATGTCTCCCACATGCTAGCGAGTGGCAGAAGTTAAGAATACTTTGGACTTCACACTCGGGGACACAACGTCGGATTACTTGATCTGGGCAATATTTGAACAACTCTAGTTCTTCCCAGAAATAGTACTTTACTTGAGAGAAAAATCTATTTTTTTCTTGTTGGGTCCAATGTGATGGTATTTGTCCCACAGCCAAGTAATTGACTATATGAGCAAACCAGGGAAGACAAATGGAAGACATTGAAAAGAGTTGTTCGTCCGAAAATCTATCTCTGATCGTTTCTCTATTGTGTTCTACCAGAATCCTAGAAATGTGATCTGCTACCAAGGTTTCAGAACATTTTTTGTCTAAAATTTCTAAATCGAATTCTTGTAATAGAAGGATCCATCTAATCAGCCTAGGTTTTGTATCCTTTTTGGATAGCAGATATTTCAGCGCTATATGATCGAAGTATACTAAGACCTTGGAGCCCAAAAGATATGATCTAAATTTATCTAGGGCAAACACAACAGCGAGCAACTCTTTTTCAGTCATGGTGTAATTCAATTGAGCATCTGAAAGAGTTTTGCTTGCATAATATATTACATGCGGTTCTCGATTAAACCTTTGCCCAAGGACTGCCCCTACAGCATAATCAGAAGCATCACACATGATTTCAAATAGTAGGGTCCAATCCGGAGATTTTATGATTGGTGCAATGGTTAAGACAGTTCTGAGTTTATTGGAAGCAGTTAGGCAATCTTCATTAAAATCAAAAGAATTTTTCTTGGCAAGTAAGTTGCACAAGGGTCATGAGATCTTGCTGAAATCCTTAATGAAGCGCCTATAGAAACCTGTGTGGCCTAGGAAGGATTGCACTTGTTTAACCGAGGTTGGGGGAGGCAATTTCAAGATTACTTCAACCTTTGCTTTATCTACTTCGATCCTCTGCTTGGATACAATATGTCCAAGCACGATTCCCTCACGAACCATAAAATGGCTCTTCTCCCAACTTAAAACCAAATTTGTCTCTACACATCGTTGGAGAACCTTGGCTAGGTTCTGAAAATAGTCATCAAAGGTAGAGCCAAATACTGAAAAATCATCCATAAAGACTTCTAAAAATTTATCAACCATATCAGAAAAGATGGCCAAAATGCACCGTTGAAAAGTGGCTGGTGCATTACAGAGATCGAATGACATACGTCTAAATGCAAATGTTCTATATGAGCATGTGAAGGTAGTCTTTTCTTGATCAGCAGGGAATATCGGGATCTAGTTATATCCCGAATATCCATCTAGAAAATAGAAGAAACTTTGTCCTACTAGCCGTTCTAAAATTTGGTCAATAAAAGGCAAAGAAAAATGATCTTTCTTAGTAACGACATTCAGCTTGCGATAGTCCACACATACTCGCCAACCAGTTGTTGCATGAGTAGAAATTAATTCACTCTCGTTGTTCTCTACTACGGTAATACCTGACTTCTTATGTACTACTTAGGTTGGACTAATCCATTGGCTATCTAAAATTGGGTAGATAATTCCAACATCTAGCCATTTCACTACTTTCCTTTTCATGACTTTTCGCATATTCGGATTCAATCTTCGTTGTATGTCCCTATGTGATTTTGCTTCAACCTCACAGTGAATATGATGCATGCAAACAGAAGGATCTATACCCTTCAAATCGGCAATCGACCACCCTATAGCCTCTTTATGCTTTTTGAGCACCCCTACAAGTTTGTCTTCCTGATCAGTAGTTAGGTCAGATGCAATGATCACTGGAAGGGTATCATTGAGTCCAAGAAATAAATATTTCAGCATGACAGGAAGAGGCTTTAGTTCTAGAGTAGGTGGTGCTTCTAAGGATGGTACCAGAGGACTTGATTGAGTTGGTAATTGTTCATACTTTACAGTCCAAGGGGGAGTGGTGCTAAAATTGGAAGGTTCTAGCAAAGCATGTATTTCTTCAGTGTATCCATCAATATCAAAATTATTCATTCCAAAATGTGTTAGACATGCCTGTAAAGGATCTGAGTTAAGTAAGGCAAGAGCTTTATCTTCTACAACTTCCTCTAACAGGTTGATCTCATTATGGTCGTACGTAGGTGGTCCCTGAGATGCATTGAAAATATTCAACCTCAACTTTTTATTTCCGAAAGATGCATCCATAACCCCGATCCTACAATTTATACAAGCATTAGCGGTTGCTAAGAAGGGTCTACCTAGGATGATCGGTATTTGGCTAGGGTTATTGTCAGATTCCATATCTAGCATAAGAAAGTCAACAAGAAAATAGAATTTATCTACTTTCACCAACACATCTTCCAGCATTCCACAAGGTACCTTAATAGATCGGTCTGCTAATTGTAAGGTCACCGTCGTGGGTTTTAACTCTTCAAATCCAAATAGGTCATATACAGAGCTCAGGAGAAGGTTGACACTTGCACCCAAATCTAATAATGTCTTCTTAATCGTGAGGTCCCCTATGACACAAGAAATAATTGGGGTACTTAGATCTTTCAGTTTGGGTGGGGCAATTTGCTGAAAAATTGAGCTGGCCTGCTCAGTTAGGTGGACTTTTCTAGGTATCTGTGCCTTTGATTTTCGTTTCTGTGTACACAGGTCCTTTAAAAATTTGGCATAGGTCGGAACTTGCTTAATGGCATCAAAAAGGGGTAAGTTTATCTGGACTTATTTAAATAGTTCCAGCATTTCATTCATTTTTATAGCTTCTTATCAAGAGGCAGAGGGGATTCTAAAGCACTAAAAATGGAGCCTTAGGTGTAGGTGCTGGGTTAACATGTTCTTTCCTCTCTTCAGATTTCTTCTTTTCTGGTGTAGCTAGAATTGGTTGCTTTTATTGTTGGATTACTTCAGATTGATTTAAGATTTTTTCGCTTCTAAGGGCCATAATCGATTTGGCATGTTCGAGAAATATTTCAGGACCAATGGTGCTTTCAGCCATGTACTGTCCTTTTGGATTTTTAATAGGCTGACTGGGTAATTTGCCTTCTTCCCTCCTACTGAAAGCTGTTGCTAGCTGACCTATCTAGATCTCTAGCTTTGCTATTGACTGCGTATGGGAGTGAAGGAGTTGGGTATTCATTTCTAGTCCTTTAAGTGCTTGCAGCACCTTTTCTTCGAAAGTCGAGTTATGAGTACTCGGGGTGGGTTGAGGAGGGTTCTGGTATTGTGACTGAGATGGATGCCTATAAACTGCATTCGGATAACCTGATCTTTGTTGCACTGGAAGAAGCACTAGTGTGATTTTCATGAGAAATTTGGATGGTTTTTCCATCTTGGATTGTACGTACTAGAATAGGAATTATTCCCTGGTCTATGAGTAGTTTGGGCTTGATAGACTTATTCTTGTATATATTCAGGAAACTGTGGTGCAACTGGATAATCATTCACACAATGAGTGGGGCTCGAACATAATGCACATATATCTTGCATCTGACAAGATGGAGAAGAGGAATGTCCCATACTTAATAATTGATCTATCTTTTGGGACAATTCATCTACCTTATGATGGAAATCTATTGAGTTTCCTACTTCATATATTCCATCTCTCTTTGGGTTTAACATGGATTTATCTCTAATGGAGGCAGACAGATGATGTAATGAATTTTTACTTAAAATTTCAAACAGTTGCCATGCCTCTTCCTCACTTTTGAGTATGAATGTTCCACCGCATGATGCATCGACCATTTGTCGATGTCTTTCAAATAGCCCATCATAAAAATATTGGATTAAGTGCCACTTGGGTATAGCATGGTGAGGATATTTTCTAATAAGGTCCTTTAACCTCTCCCATGTTTCATGGAACATTTCTCCATCTAATTAGGAAAAACTAGTTATGGCTTTTCTTATTTGATTAGTTTTTCCTATGAGAAAATATTTCTTGAGAAACTCTCCTTGCAGCTGGTCCTAGGTTGATATAGTCATGGAATCCAAAGTATGTAGCCAGTATTTGACTTTGTCCTTAAGTGAGAAAGAAAATAATTTTAACCTAAGAGCATCATCGGAGAAGTTATGAATCTTGACAGTTGAGCATATATCAAGAAATTCTTCAAGATGTTTATAAGGGTCCTCATTACTAAGTCCATAAAATGAAGGTAACATTTGAATTATACTGGACTTAATTTCATATTGGGTGGCCTCCACAGGGGGCACTTGAATACAAGGAGAGTAGGTGTATGTGGAAGGAGTAAAGTACTCCTTCAACTGCCTAGGTGGATCATTCTCCTGATTTCGTTCCATATTTTTACGTCTGTTGGCTCTAAAAATTCTTTCTATTTCTGGATCAAAAGGTTGGATTTCTGGTCATAACGATCTACGATCGAGCATACACCCTACAATTATACTTTAGAGCACACACAAAAAATTTTAATTTTTTTTTTTAAAAGTAAAGTGAGAAAATAATGAAGGAAATCTAAAGAGAAGAACCTAAGAATCTTAAAACTATGAGAAGGGAGAAATTAGTTAATGTTTAGGTGTTAATTATAATCAAATTAGACAAGCATGTACTTTCTATCCTAGAGTTAACCGAGATCTAGACAGCTCCTAACTTTCAAGGCCGCCTTTGAGCACTCCAAGCTCAAGACTGACTAACTGACTCGGTCAGGTAAGTGTAAGATGTGGGAGGTTTTCTGCTCATTACTTTTCTTAGACACTAACTGAGTTGGCCAAGTTAGTCAACGGAATCAATTGAAAATCACTTTCTTTAACCACTTGCCTTAGACACCGAGCAATTAACCAATCCGCACTCGGTTCAACTCTAGAGCTCTCTTGTCCTATTGAACTCAAAATTTTTAGGGCTGACGTCTAGTTGATTTTAGAATTAAGGCTTGGTTTAATGCAAAATGAAGAATATAATTTTTGGACCAAGAAAGGGTGATCAAATTTTCATCTTATCTGATTAATGGGTTATTGTCCTTAAGATTAATTATGGAGATGAGATGCAACAAACCAAGATGTCCAATCTTCATAATTAGCATACAGTCAAGACTAAATTAAATCAATTTATTTCTCTTTTTAGATTTTATGATTAAGTCTCTAATTTTCTAAATGATTTATGAGGTGTCAATGTAGAGATAATTTTTTTTTATTTTTTTAAGTAATTAAAATAAAAAAAATTAATTATATTAAAAGTTAACTCAAGAATATAAAAAAAATAAACTAAAGCAATTCAGTAAGTAATCAAATATTTATAATTTTTGTATTATAAATCAAGAGAATAAAAAGCAAACAAGTAAATAAAGTAGTTAACTAAAAAGACTATAAATTAAAGAAAGCAATAAATAAATTATTATTTTTAAAAAAAAATATCAACCGTGCTAAGATCTCCGGCAACGGTGCCAACATTTGATGCGCATCATCAGGGCACCAAAAATAAACCTAATTCTAACTTACTACGTAGCTAGGGTGAATCAGGATCGTTTCACGAGAATCTCGGATAATTATTTATAATTAATAAAAGAAAAAGAGGATTGATTTTAATTAATTACTAAAAAAATAATAATTTAAGTTTAATTTATGAAAAAAAATTGAATAAGAAATAAACCTCAAAAATTCAAAATCCACCATGTAAAATAAATTCTATTTTCTTTTACTTTTATATCGTAATGATGAAATTTGTAATTAAGAAGCAGCGTAATTTACCTCGGATAGGTACGAACCGTATCCTTGGATTATGGCTTGTCCGTCCAGAGTATAGATTACCTTAACTCAACTACCAGTTAGAAACTCGAACTTGAAATATAATGATCTATCTTTCCTAGTGCGTTCCGTATCTGTAGATCACGGCATATCTGTGAAAAATATAAGTCGTACACATCGAACCCAAACCTCTAAAAAAATAAGAAAGAATATCAAATGAGCATGAAGCATAAAATAATTCTTTATTTCATTGCATAGAGAATAAATACAAGATAAAGAAAATAAATCTGTGTTGCAGGCTTCATCGTCTTTTCGAGTTGGAGGAGTCTAGCCTTCCATGGAACTCTTACGTGCTGACATCCTGGAGTTGAGCAGACGGATTGTTTGGAAGGTTGGAGATGGAAGGGGGGGCTGGTATGTGATGGATGGTGGAAGCTTTTTGGATGTTTGGAGGGTTAGGCTAGATAAAATATGAAATGAGAATGACGGGAGAAGAGACGAAAAATGGCGGTGTCCAGCATGTCCCCCCCTTTTCGTTCCTATGGTTTCTCTTTAAATAAAAATTCAAGCCGCGTCCGTATCGCGTCAAAACTTTCACACTGCATTCTCGTGTCTGTTCTGCAGTTCGCACGTTGGTTCCGCACTCCAGGTGTGTCTATTTCGTGTTCCGCATGAGTTTATGCATTGCGCGGCTCACTTTCTCCCATATTTATTTGAATGCTTGCAGTGTCCGATCAACGTCCAAGTATTTTCGTGTGAAGAAGTCATATAGCTTTTGTTGGTATAGCATAGACCACGTGAAGGAAAACTAAAAGCCAATTAAATGCTTTGTTTGGAACCAGCTCACAGCACTAACTTTACTCCTCCTTGAGCATTAAATATACCATGGGCTTTCTCATTTAATGTTATGGTTTTCACTGAAGGCTAGCTTCAAGCCTTGAACGGCATGCACCCATGTTAGCTTTGGTGGAGCTTTGGTACTTGAGTTTTGATTATTTGGATATATTTAGGTCTTCATTAATTTCCTGTAAAATAACATCAATTCTCAACTAATTAATTTAATTCATGATATATTTAAGGTCTCTAATATATTAATTCTCATGTTTATCACTGGGGAAGAAGGGGGGAGGTGGGGGAAGAAGGGGGAGGTGGAGCACCACAGATCCAATGAGGGGAAGGCCAAATCGATGGGGCACGATGGTGGGGGAAGAAGGGGGGAGGCTGGGGTGGCAGGATGGTGGCTTTAAGAGGTTGCCGACAACATCGGGGGAAGAAGGGGGCTCAAGGATGTAGGCTTGGGAATAATCGATCCAGTGCTGGGATGCTAGATTCCAGGTGGGGACGATGGCGTAGGGGCTGGGGGGAGGAGGTCAAGGGCACCAATGGCGCAATGGGGGAGAAGCGGGATCGGAGGTGGGGGAAGAAAGGGGAGGTGATGAGGAATAGAATCAAAACCATTAGGGATTGGGGGGAGATTTTAGGGTAGATTATTAACAACGGCTAAGTTGCATTGTTAAGTCATCACTAATAATAATTAAATTTATAGTGATGGCTTTCCATCTCTAATAACCAAAAATGCTGCTAATAAGTTTTTACTCTTTTAACGTTGGGTTTGATTTTCATCATAATAAGTTATCGATAAATAGTGATATTAGTGATGGCTTGTTTCCCATCGCTAATATGCTTATTTCTTTTAATGATCTCCGACGAGGTGTGAGGTAGTTGGACAACTCGAATCGACAACAAAGCTAGAGTAGGTAGGCGCTCGTGGAGACTCAATCACCTGCAAGAAAGTCTAGACATATCAGAGATGGTGGGGGGTTCTCTGATGGGGGAACCTCCAATGTTTAAGTTAGAGAGTGTCAGAGAGGTAGAACAATGAAGGAATATAGTGAGAATAGTGATCAAAATTAGGATCTTTCCTCTTTTTTCTTCTCTCTCTCCTTTTATAGAAAAGAGTCTACTAGACGGTTAGTGCCTATTGGAGTCAGAGTAGTAGCTGTCAGAGCCAGAGTAGTAGGTATCAGTAGGTTATTACATGATCAATTATCTACATTTAAGGAAGTAGTGGGCCATTGCAGCAGAATGCCAACTCAGCAAAGTTCGCTCACCTAAAGGCTCCTGGAAATGTCCAATCTAGAGGATGGCATATGAAGAGTTAGGTCAAAAAGGAGATGAGATCGACCAAAATCTGATGGTGTTGGGTTTATCAAGCTACCGACCTCTTGTGATCGGCCACAAGCCAATAACTTCCATATTGCAAAGAACTTATGTCTCTAGTTGTCCACGTCATGAAGCTAGGTGTCCACCACATACTCAAAAATTGAATATGTCAGCAAATAAACCAAATATGGTCTAATACTTGCCCCCCACTTTTCAATCCAAAGTATTTTGTTCTAAAAAGTAGATCGTCATTCAAGTTCTGATGTTATACATCGTGGAGAGCTTCGCTATTATCATGAGGCTTTGTTGATACTTTCAAAGTAGTTGATCATCACTTCGGGTCTGCACTGATGCAAATAGAGCTCAATAGAGATTTGGATCGATGACAACTTGTATCGGGTCATTGTCAAAATGGTCCTTCACTAGAATCTATAGTGATCGAGCACTCCTGGGTCTGATTATTGTTCAACACTTGTGATGAAACAAGCTCCACTGCTAAATTGTCACACATCATTCTGTATTTATTGCATGTCGTGGCATGCTGCTTAATTTGAAAGAAAGTAACTGACATGTCCTCTTTGCAGTAATCTCTGACCAAGAATCAATGCATTGTAATAATTTCAAAAAAAGATGGCTCAAGCACATCCCTTCGAATCATTGTGTGGCACCAGGTGGCGATATCTTGAGCATCGAATGGCAAAGATCGGATGATCAGAACCATTGATGTTTTCTTACAAATTTGAACATGTGGATCTAGTTTCCATCTTTCCGCCATTGTTGTTGCTTTTGCTCTTAAAGTCTTCTTTCCGAACAAGCATTTTCCAGCATTTCTTGACCAAGTTTTCAGTAAAGAGTCCTGTTTGCTTCTCCCTTGATTCTTGGGTTCCGTAGCTTCTCGATAGGCCTTCCTTGAGTCAATGACTCCTCGTAGATATAGGGAAGATGGTAGCTCTAAAACTTCTGGCCCTTCTTCTCCAAAAGAAGCTAGGGTAGCTCCTCAAAAAGCCTCTGATGAGGCTCCTTGCGGTTGGGGGTATGCGTCGCTGGAATGCAAGCATGAAGAGTCTCATCTCACTGAATCTGACTTGAGAGAGTTTTGTATCCAGTACTTCATCCCATCATCCTTTAGGTTAGTAGCTCCTGGTAGAAAAGATAGGGTTTCTAAACTGCTAGAGGTTTGTGTTAGTTTCTATGAAGAGGCACTTCTCTCCGATTTTTGATTTTTCTTATATCCCTTTATTTGCAATATTTTTGACTATTACATGATCGTTCTAACCCAAATAGTTTCGAATGGGATCAGATCTTTAATAGCTTTCATTTTGATGTGCGACATCATGAAAATTTCCCTCTGATGCTCACTTTTTTTATCTTTTTTTCTTTTTAAAGAGACACCCATATGATGAGGACTGATGGTACTTCTCTCCTTAATCAAAGTGTAAAATCATAGCTAGTCTTCCATCTTCAGTCCATAGCTAGAAACCTTGGTTAGAGTCGAACTCCAAGAAGGAACCTTTCAAAGCAGATTTAGGAGATTATGAGAAATTGGTCAGGAAATGTGTTTCCCAGTTCAAGAATCTTCTGACCAAGTAGGATCTGTTTGATGCGGGCATCAACCACGTCACTCCCCAATATAGATTACCATTCTTTGTGTTTTTCATTGCTTTTGCTTTCTTTTTGCCGCAGACTACTAACTTTCTTTTCATTTTCATCATTGCAGAGATGAAGCTTACATTTGATGACCTCATGGCCATGAATAAAATAAAGAGATCGAGCCCATCCCTAAAAGTTGAGGCCCCGAAGAGGAAAAAGGTTACCACTTCGGGTCCTTTCCAACCTTGGTCGAAGTCTCCAGATGTGGAGGTGGTGGAGGAACCAAGGATTAAAGTCCCCGATGTCTCTCCACTTGAAGCCAAGGTTGTAATCTCGAAGACATCAATAGGGACTGGGAGGAGAGGAATAGGGATTTGGCTAACCACCTCTGCTACAAAAGGAAGATAGAGAAGGCACTTTCTACAATCGAGGGCCAAATCAAATGGGTAAGGGTCCAAGCAGTAAAGGACTTCAAGGCATCCGAGGACTTCAAGATTGAGGTGGTAGTGGGTGCCTTCTCCTCATACCTCATCAACTTCAATGAATACCATGACAGGGTGAAGGAGCTCTTCTCTGAAATCAATTGACCGTCCTGTTCTGAGGTTAAGCGAACAAGCAGACAGTGAGGATGAAGAGGTTGAGTTTCTTGCTCCCACCAAAATGGTGACCCCTTCAGAGGTGATCACCCCTTCTAATGTTATGGCCACTACCAAAGTGACGATTGCAAATGTCATCATGGACATCACTTCCGACTAGGCACTTGAGAAAGAGGTGAGATCTGATGCCGCCGTCGATGTTACTGTCGAGGCCACTCCTACTTCAGTCGAAGTTCCTCCTACTCCAGCTGAAGACCCTCCTGCTCCAGCTGAAGACCTTAGGACAGACACATCCAAGGACCAGCTGGAACAAAAGGTCACCATCAATAATCCTCTATACTTTGTTTTTTATTTTTGTACTCATCTTTTCTGTAAAGATTTTATAACAAAAGACTTAGCAATGAAATGAAGTGCATTTGGAGAGACTTCTTCCCGATGTTCCTCATTTTTGTTGTTGCCTTTTCATCTGTTCTATGCCTACAGCTAACTTGAAAGCCTTGTATGTATTGTGGAAATATCATCTACTTCAGGGATGAGGACAAGATCAAGAAGACCATCGCCACCATGACCAGATTTCAAGTGCTTGCTGAGAACACAGGCCTCTTCTTCTAGACGTACGAGATGGGCTTCAACAGATACATAGCAAAAGTGAAGAAATTCTTCCTAACCATCAACATAGTATTTCTGATGTTGACAGACATTGATGTCGAGCAGCTATGTTAAGTTTGGAGTGCCCCTTTGGATACCTACGCCAACATCACTAGAATTTCACTTAACATATCTATTACAATCGGCAGGGCTCTGGAGAACCAGGGCTACATCGAAGGACTACAGCCCAAGGCTTCAGAAGACTTGGGATTGCCACCGAAAACTCTCAAAGATCCCAGAAGTCAAGGAAGATCATCAAGGAGATCCAAGGGACATGGGAGACAATGAAATCTCTCGCACAAATCTTCCATTTCTTTTTATTTTCTTTCTTTCTCTCTTCATATTTTTTATGAGATATATCAAATGAAGTTGTAAAGAAGATTCAATTTAATGAAATGAACGAATTCCCTTTTTGTCACATTCAAATCTGATTTCAAATCTTAGAGACTCAAAATAAATTGCCATGTATGATATAGGACATGGGCTGAAGTGATGTCGAAGAGAGCCAAAGCGAATCATTAATGTTAGCAATACAAGTGATTTAAGACAAGAATTGCATTGCTAATTCATTTACTAATAAGACTTACTAATAGTACATCCTTAGGTTTTTGAAATTTTAAGTCTGTAATATAGGTATACCATCTAGTCCTTCAATCTGATAGGATCCTGATTGAATTACTTCGGTAACTCAATAGAGTCCTTCCTATTTTGGTGCTCAATAGGTTTAAAGACTTTCGATCGATGCAAAACACGGTTGCTGTGACTAAAGGACTTCATTTTCACTCGAGAGTTGTAGTAACGAACTATCCTTTGTTGGTAAGAAGCCATCCTGATCCAAGCTCGCTCTTTTAATTCTTCAAGAAAATCAAGTTCACAGCAGAGACGATTAGAATTCTCTTGCTTGTTGAAACCCTCTATCCTATGTGATGGAAGATCAATCTCTACTAGAATGAGAGCTTCTATACTAAAGGATAGCTTGAAAGGTATTTTGGCAGTCGCTATTCGAGGTGTGGTTCGGTACATCCACAAAATATTATACAGCTCATCAGTCCATAGTTCTTTAGCTTGGTCTAGCCTCTTTTTCGGTCTTTGAAGAATCATTTGATTTGTGACTTCGGCTTCTCCATTTGACTGAGGATGTCCAACAGATGTAAACTGATATTCGATGTGGAGTTGGGAGAAGAAATCTTTGAACTTCATATTATCGAATTATCGATTGTTGTCGATTATAATCACTTTTGGAACATCAAATCTGTATATTATTGATCTCTAGATGAAATCTCTTGCTTTCTACTCGATGCTTTGTGCCAAAGATTCAGCCTCCACCCACGTTGTAAAATAATCAGTTACCATAATCAAGAATTTTTTTTGACCAGATGCCATCGAGAAAGGACCAAGGATGTCCATACCTCACATCGTAAAAGACCAAGGGGATGAGATTGGGATGAGCTGAGATGCCGACTTCTGCTAGATATTGGCATTCTGTGGACATTGCTCACACTTTTAGATAAAGTTCTCTACATCTTTTTGCATTAAAGGCCAATAATATCTTTGATGGAGAACTTTGTGCACCAATGACTTGCTACCAAGGTGGCTGCCACAGATGTCTTCATGGACTTTTTGAAATTCATAATCAGCCTTGGATGGCTTTAGGCATCTGAGCAATAGCATTGAAAATGGCTTCTTGTATAGTTGGCCATTTAGAAATAAAGCTTGTCGCCTGATTCTCCTATCTTCCTTCTGATCGGTTGGAGTGATGCCGTTGCTTAGGTACTCGATCAGCGGATCCATCCTGCTCGGCTCATTGTCGATCTGGTTGACACTCGTAACCTCTGTGATGCTTGGGACATCTAGACACTCAACATAAATCTTCCATCCCATATCAGTAGAATTGGAAGTCGTTAAGTGGAATAGTGCATCAGCTCGGGCGTTCTTCGATTTAGGTATCCTCTAAATGTCCAACTCTTTGAAGCCTAAAGAGAGGTCTTTTATCTTTTGAAGATTTTTGGACATTGTGGGATACTTGACCCCATACTCACCTCATACATGACTTACAACAAGTTGAGAATTTGAGAACACCTTGACCTCATCGGTGCTGAGCTCTTTGGTGATCTTCAAGCTAATGATGAGGGCTTCGCATTTAACTACATTGTTTGTTGTATTAAAGTTGAACCTCAATGCATACTCGACGACAACTCTATTAGGGTTAGCTATAATTAGACCTACACCACTTCTTTGGGAATTTAAAGCTTCATCCACATGTAGTATCCACTAGTTGTCTCTTATATTGATCTCTACTTCAAAAGTGTTTAAGAATTGCTTTTCTTCAGGGATCGTGCATTCGACAATGAAGTCCGCCAATTTTGCACCTTTATTGCTGTGCAAGGTCAATACTGAATGTTGAACTCTCCAAGCTCGATTGCCTACTTTACCAGACAACCAAATGTGTCCAATTTTCAAAGTATTGCTTTCAGGATCTGATTGGTTAGCACAACAATAGTGTGGGTTTGAAAGTACGATCGAAGGCATTTGCTGGCTATGACAATTACATAAATTATTTTTTCATTCTCGTGTACTTGATTTTTACATCTCTTAAAATTTTGCTAGTGTAATAGATAGATTTTTGCACACCAGCTTCCTCTCTGATGAGAACTATACTGATCGCCTGTGAGATGATCGATAAATACATATAGAGTTTTTCACCTTCAACAAGCTTTGACAGAAGCGGTGCCAATCCCAAATACTTCTTGAGCTTTTCAAAAACAAATCAGCACTCTTCCAACCACTTAAAGTTCTTCATTTATTTTTTTACCTTGAAGAATAGGAAATACTTTTTGATCGATCTAAATATAAATTGGCTCAATGCTGCCATCCTTCCAATCAAGCATTGAACTTCTCTTTTGTTGGTTGGGTTCTTCCTCTCTATAAGTGCTCAGATTTTCTCCGAGCTCGCTTTAATTCCCCTCTAGGTCACTATGAAGCCTAAAAATTTTCTAGAGTTCACTCTGAAAGCATACTTACTCAGGTTCAGCTTCATTTGGTAGTGTCTAAGTTCATTGAATGCTTCATCCAGATCGATAATGTGCTGATCAACTTCGATACTTTTTATCAGTATATCATCTATGTAGACCTCTATATTTTGGCCGATCTATTTCTTGAAGATTTTATTAACAAAGTGCTGGTAAGTTACATCTGCATTCCTTAATTCAAATAGCATCATCTTGTAATAGTACTGTCCTCGTTCGATCGGTTACAAAAGCAGTTTTCTCTTCATCTTTGGGTACCATTCGAATTTGGTTGTAACCAGAGAATGCATCTTTGAAGCCTAAGAGTTTGTGGTCTGAAGTAGCATCAACCAACTGATCGATTCTTGATAAAGAAAAGCTATCTTTGGAATAAGCTTTATTGAAATTGATGTAGTCGATATATATCCTCCACTTGTTGTTAGCCTTCTTTACCATGACCACATTGGTAACCTAATCCAGGTAATGGGCTTCCTAGATGAATCCTATCTTGAAAAGTTTGTCGACCTCCTCTTCAATGGTTTTTTGCCTTTTTCGGGTGAAGCTTCTTTTCTTTTGTCAGAAATGCTGATGATGGGAGTCAATATTTAATTTACGTGTAATCACATTGGAAGAAATATCTAACAAATCAGACATCGATCAGACGAATACATCGATATTTGCCCAAAGAAAGTCAACCAACCACTCCTTGAGATATTCGGACAGCTGACTTTCAATCTTGACTATTCAGCCAGGATTGCTTTTAAACTTCACTTCAATAAGTTGCTTTGTTGGTTCACCTATGCTTTCATCTTCTTTCTTCCTTAGGTCCAAACCTTCAATTGAGAGAGTTTCTTTGGGCTTGTTTTCTTAGACTACCACCATGAAATATTGTCTAGCAAGCAACGGATCACCTCTCATTTCTCCAGTTCTGTTCATGATCGAAAAGTGGATGAACAAGTGGTACATTGAGATAATAGCTCTTGGAGTGTTCAATCTAGATCATCCAAGAATTGTATTGTAAGTAAAAGGTATTCAAACCATAAGAAAGTTGAGCAGCATAGTGGCATGCCAAGGATATTTTTTTGTAGTTACCGATAGTTCCACTTCATCTTCAACTGAAATAAATCTTCAAAGAATCTGACCAACGGTGTATTCATCTGCTTGAGTCATTATTTGGATAATTTCATTCTTTAAAAAGTATTATAAAATAAGATATCGATAGAACTTTCATTATCAACTAGAATTTTTTTTACATCATAATTTGCTATTGTTATTGAGATGACAACAGCATCATTATGAGGAGTTTGAACTCTAGTTACATCATCATTCAAAAAAAAAAATAACATCATTAGATGATAGATTTGTTTCCTCGATGCACGATCTCTTCAGGTCGGGTCCTGTAGCTTCTTCCTCTCCCCTATCGCCAACAAGCTCCAAGATCATGATGACGCCAGTAGTCAGGTGGTTGCTGAGGTTGTCGGGTCGAGTCCTGTAGCTTCTTTCTCTCCCCTATCGCCAGCAAGCTCCGAGATCATGATGATGCCAGTAGTCGGGTGGTTGCTGAGGTTGTCATCCACATTAGTGTTTGGCCAATGTGATCCTTCCGTCAGACTTTTTCTCCTGTTCCAAACAAACTTCCTAAGGTATCCATGATGGATCAAGTCCTGATCTCATCCTTTAGCTAGTGACACTCTTCGGTGTCATGGTCGTGATCCTAATGAAAGTGGCAGTACTTCATCCGATCCTTTTGGCTCCATTTCACCCTCATTTTTTTAGGCTAACATTGAAGGAACCAGATCAAGAGTTTCAGGATTAGATCTTGAAACTTTTTCAAGATCAGTTAGCGAAAGACTAAAATAAATCAAAATTTATCTTATAAAGTAGAGAATCCCTAGATCTAAGATCTTATTAAATAATTATTATATGATATTAAATCAAAAATTAAAATATAAAGAGCAAGAACTACATGTTGATCATATCAACATATTTCTATACTACATCTAATGTATGTAAAATATAATAGATCAGATCTATTATCTTGCAAGCTAGACATTCTAACTTTGCTGATCCAGACTTGAAAATGATGTTGCGAGCTGCACACACATCCGACCTTTAAGAGTCATCCACATGAGCCCACAAATCATGATAAGAAGTTCTGATCTAGAAAATCAGCACAGTATTCTACTACTATGCTGATTCTTCTTCGATGGTCGATCAGATGCCTCTTTCTTCTTGATTTAAACTCTTTCAAAGATGAAAAGTAGGAGAAGGAGTTTTAGATGAGAGACACTCTCAGAAAACTCACAGATGGAGGAAGAAAAGAGGTGAACTCAGCAACCCTAGAAGAGACCCTCTTCTTCTTCTCTTTGCTCTCACCTAGATACCTAGTTTTGTGTCTATTATATCTCCATGCCCCAACATTTTGTCTCCCTGATTTTCACATGCCCAAAGGTCTCTCAATGCTCTATAATCCACAAAAAGTTTAAGAAAAAATTTATCTTAAATAATGAGATATGAAGAATCCTTGTCTAGGTCAAATACCTAGTCAAGAAAAATCCAAACAGGGCAAGACAAGGGGTGCCCAACTCATGGGCGCCCCCTCTTTCTTTTTCTGCCATGGACCACCAGCAAAGGGCTCACAATATGTGCCATAAAAATCATAAAAATTCTAAAAAAAATTTAGATAAAATCAGTGCCATAAGAAAAGAATTTTGATTTCCTAAAATTCTATCTCATAAAATTTGAAATCCAAACTAATTCCTACTTTGACATGGTCCACAACCACATTCCATGTAAGAGAGAAAGAGTGAAAAGCTTTGAATGTGCGTGAAGGTCTGGAAGAAAAGGTTTTGTCACACAAAATAAGAGAGAGTGGGTGTGGGGCCTAAGGTGGCGCAAGGTGGAATCCTAGTCTTACTAGGATTCAATCTATGACTTGTTCAAATTTGGTTTTTCAAACCAAATCAAACCAAAACCAAATTAATCCAATTAAAATAGGTCTTAATAAAATTAAGAACCTAATTTAATCAGATTAAATTAGATTTAAATCTAATTTAATTTTTTAATCGAATTAGAAATTAGGTTGACCCAAGTCCTAATTGGACTAGGACTAGTTTTTCTTTGCACTTGGCTTATCCAATAAACCAATTGGACTTGATCCAATCAAGTCCAAACTAAATCTAATTAAATCATATTCAATTAGACTTAATCTCAGCTCATTGGCTTAATCAAATTAAGCCAATTAGCAATTGAATTGCTAATCGATCCTCCTGCAACACTTGCACTAGGTTAAATATCAATCGTATTGATCATTTAACCCTAGAATGATTCTTAATCATTGATCAACCATCCGATCGGATCGTGAAGTCTAATGTGTGTGACCTCATAGGTCTGAACCTAAGTCGGTAGCATAGAAATAAATTTTTGTACCAAACAAAGTGACCATCTAGCAATGGTATCCGATCGTCGGATAGGTCGAATGTGTAGAACAACATCTTTAGAACCCATGCGGATATAGTTTTCATATAATTCATCCCCTTGACCAAAATGCTTATAGGATACCTCAGAGTTCCACTGTCAACTCTGATCAAGTTGTCCATATTATATTTTAAAATATCAAATCCATCTGATGAATTACCCTGATCATGGTTTTGCTAAATTGAATTACAGCGACTCATTCTTCTCCAACTCTTGGAGTGATCAATCCCATCTTGATTACACTCTGACTTTGCAAGCACTTGACTATGCCCAGAAGCCTTCCATCACTGAATTAAAAATTTAGTTAGTCCAGTACCAAAGCACAGTGTGTTGCTTGCAAGTCACTGAAGCGATCTCAGATTTAAGGGACACTTATACCTATATCCCATCAGAGACATTCTCGACAGTAGAATGCTCTGAAATTGATCACGTTCAATGATGATGTACCCTTACATCTCACCTGTATGCCATACTAGTATCTTCAAACTCCTTGGTTAAGAGGATAACCAACCCATATGGCCTATAGTGACCTATGCTCGATAGAAGTTGTCATCCTTATTAACAACCTATCATTTGATCGTGAATAGTTTTAAGGACTAATCGATAAATTTTCTCTTTATCGAACCTAAATAGTCCTAAGGACTTCATCACAATAACGGAGTTCATTAGAAGATAAAAACTTATGATGAAAATATCAAAAATATATTTTATTTATTAACAAATCAATTACAATACAAAGTTGCTCAACCGTCAACAAGTTGATGATTGGCTTTTGGGATATATTTTTCAACAACTCCCACTTGTCCTAAAGCCACTCGATACAGTATTTAATATCCATCTTCGACTTGTGGTTGTCGAACTCCTTTATCATCAAGGCTTTAGTGAAAGGGTCAGTCAGGTTCTCCTTTCCATCGATCTTCTAAAGATCAACGTCACCTCGATCCACGATCTCTCGGACTAAGTGGAAGTGGCACAAATGTGCTTCATCCACTGGTGTGCTTTGGATTCCTTCGCCTGAGCTATGGCACCAGTGCTGTCGCAGTAGAGCAGGACTAGACCATCGAAGGAGGGTGCTACTCCGAGCTCGATGATGAATTTCTCAGCCACACAGCTTCCTTTGTGGCATTCGATGCTGTGATGTACTCCACCTCACAAACAGAGTTTGCCACAATATGCTGCTTCGAACTTTTCCAGCAGATGGCTCCACCATTCAGAGTAAAGATATAACCTGACATGCTTCTACTGTCATCATGGTCAGATTGAAAGCTGAAGTCTGTGAACCCCATAAGTTTCAAATCTGACTCGTTATAAATCAACCATTGGTCCTTAGTATTTCTCAAATACTTAAGGATGGCTTTAACCACTTTCCAGTGATTTTCTCCTGAATCAGATTGGTATCTACTCACTACTCCTAGTGAGTATGCCACATCTGGCTTTGTACATGTCATGGCATATATGATAGATCCCACGATCGAAGCATATGGGACTCTACTCATACGCTCTCTCTCTTCAGGAGTTATCGGACAATCCTTCTTAAAAAGAGAAATTTCATGATCTATCGGTAGATAGCCCTTCTGAAATTCTCCATGCTGAACCTCTTCAGCATAATATCTATGTACGTGGATTGGGATAATCCAAGCATCCTTTTAGATCTATCCCTATAGATCTTCATCCCTAGGATGTAGGATGCTTCACCCAAGTCCTTCATTGAGAACTGCGATGACAACCAAACTTTTATTTCCTGTAGTACGGAGATGTTATTTTCGATTAAGAGAATGTCATCCACGTACAAGATAAAAAATACCACAACTGAATCATTTGTCCATTTATAGATACAGGGCTCTTCTCCATTCTCAATGAAGCCATACGTTTTGATCACCTTATCAAAATGCATGTTCCAACTCCAAGAAGCTTGCTTCAATCCATAAATAGATGTCTGAAGCTTACACACTTTGGACTCATCTGTGAATGTAAATCTCTCAGGTTGTATCATATACACCTCTTCGATCAGCTCTCCATTCAGGAAAGCTGTCTTTACATCCATCTGTCAGATCTCATAATCAGATGGGCAGCTATTGTAAGTATTATCCGAATGGATTTGAGCATTGCCACAGGGGAGAACGTCTTGTTATAGTCAATACCATAATGTTGACGATATCTCTTGACAATCAGACGGACTTTATAGGTCTCCACCTTTCCATCTGCGCCCCTCTTCCTTTTGAAAATCCATTTACACCCAATGGGTTTAACCCCTTCAGGTGGGTCAACCAATGTCCATACATCATTGACCTTCATGGATTTCATTTCAAATTTCATGGCTTCAAACCATTTCTCGAAATTAGGTCTCTGCATTGCATCCATATAAGTGATCGGATCCTCATCGTTCTCATCGAGTTCGATGGGATCACCATCTCGGACCAAAAAATCATAGTATCTGTCCGACTGATATGGTATTTTACCAAATCGCCTTAATAGTGCAGGTATATTGGGCTCCGGATCTGATCTTATCAAATCCGACTCAAGTTCAGCTATTGATGTCGGTCCTTCTACCTGTTGAACTTCATCAAGTTCAACCTTAGAGGCAACAGTTCCTTCACCAAGAAACTCTTTTTCTAAAAAGATTGCCTTAAGGCTAACGAACACCTTTTGTTCATCAGTATGGTAGAAAAAATATCTTTTGATCTCTTTGGGGTACCCTATGAATGTGCATTTGTCAGACCTAGGTTCAAGTTTATCTGTAACTAACTGTTTGATATAGATCGGGCACCCTCAGACCCTAAGGTGTGAAAGTACTGGCTTACGCCCTGTCCATATCTCATATGGAGTCTTAATTACATACTTATTTGGAACTCTATTTAACAGATAATATGTTGATTCGAGTGCATATCTCCAGAAGGATATCGGCAAGCTGGAAAAACCCATCATAGATCGGACCATGTCTAATAGAATCTGATTTCTCCTTTCAGACACACCATTATGCTGTGGTGTTCCTAGAGGAGTCCATTGGGAGAGAATCCTATCTCTCCTAGATATGTGAGAAACTCACCAAAAAGGTATTCTCCTCCTCGATCAGATCGAAGAGTTTTAATACTCTTCCCAGTTTATTTTTCTACTTCACTTCGGAATCATTTGAATATTTCAAATGAATCCGACTTATGTTTCATCAGATAGATATATCTATATCTGGATAGATCATCCATGAAAGTGATGAAGTAGAAACATCCACCTCTAACACTTGTGCTCATGGGCCTGCATACATCAGTATGTACTAGGCTCAAGAGCTCAGTAGCTCTCTCACCTTTTTCAGTAAAAGGTGACTTGGTCATTTTACCAAGAAGACAGGACTCACAGATTGAAAGTGATTCACAATCACTGACTTCGAGGATTTTCTCTTGAGTCAACCTGTTTATCCTGTTCTTGTTTATATGACCTAGCCTATAGTGCCATAAGTAGATATCTGATATACTATCTAATCTAGGGTGCCTATCAATAGAATAAACTATGTTAATAGGTTGTGATAACATATACACACTATTGTTCAAATGTCCACAAAAAATAATAACACCATTCATAATGATATTACAAATTTATTTCTTTATTAAAATTTCATAATCATTTTTGGCCAGAAGACCTACAGAAATAATATTTAAAAAGAAACTGGGACAGAAATGACAATCATTAATAACAACGATATAGGACTCAAATACAAGTTTCAAGATTCCTAATGCTAGAACTGGAACTGATCTTCCATCTCCAACATTCAGGAACCTCTCACCTTGCTCGAATCTCCTACTGACTTGTAACCCCTGCAATGAATTGCAAATATGGTAAGGGCTACCGGTATCCAATATCCAGTCAGTTATATCACAAATAGAGAAATTGCAAGAAGTTATCATATAAATACCTTGCCCAGCAACAGCTTACATTTTTTCTCTACCTGTTCGGATCTAGGAAGGCAATATACTGAGGACAGTTTCTCTTTCAGTGCCCCCACTTCTTGCAAAAGAAGCATTCAGCTTGACTCTTATCAGACTTGATCTTTTTGGTCTGGCCCTGCACTGATGTCCCAGCCTAAACTTGCATCTTCTTCACTTTCTTCTTCTTGTTCTTCTTCTCTTTCTCAAAGGGTCGAGAACCAGAAGACGAACGTCCCACTAAGTTCACCGACTCTTTGTGGAGTTGGTGATCCTTCTCAAAGTTCTGAAGCAATCCCAGTAACCCGTGATAGTTTACTTCAGGCTTTGTCATTCTATAATGAGTGAAGAATGGGAGATAAGACTTGGGCAGCGAGTTCAGTATTGTATCTTTCTCAAGCTACTCATGTAAGGGAAAGCCGAGCTTGCTCAAATGCTTCATCAGCTCGATCATATACAATACATGATCAGTGACAATGGCACCATCCCGTATTTTGGCGTTGAAGATAGCACAACTAGTCTTGTGCCTCTCCACATCATCGGATATGCCAAAGGCATCCTCCAACACTTGAAGCATGTCCTTTGGCTGAGCCGTCTCAAATCTACGACTGAACTCGTTGCTCATGGCAGCCAGCATAATGCAGCACATCATGGTCCGATCACTGAACCACTTCTGGTAAGTGTCTCTGACTGTTCTACGTGCATTGGCAGCTGGCTCTTCTAGTGCAGAATCCGTTATCATATATAGGATCTGTTCATGTTCCAAGATTATCTTCAACTTTCGGTACCAGCTACCGAATTTGGATCCCACCAACTTATCATTGTCCAACAATGATCGGAGCAATAAAAAAGTGACCATATCTATACAAAGAAAAATCATAACCTAATTAGTAATTGATTTATTAAACTTAAATATTTGGACTTGAATCAAAAGATTTCTCTCACTATTTTATTCGAATTGGTAGCCTTTACCTCCAATTCGAGAAATAACCCTAATTCCTTAGTGGGTACTAGATTCCACTTAGACTGCACACAAGCCCAACTTTGGTTGGCCAACCCATGTACATCTAAAGATAGGTTGATAACCAATTATTTTTCTAAATAATTTTTAGTAATTTTAAATTTTGCTCCAGTCCCTAATCAGTAGGCTTTGGCCTCCACTGAAAAAGTCTGATTAGGTCCAACCATTAACATGACCATACTTGGCCCATCTAGCGAATGAATGATTAGGCCCAACTTTGGTTAGCTAACCTAACCACCATTTAGAAAGATGCAGTCAAGAAATCATATTATGAATGACAATTCCATCAGCCGATAAGCACCAGGCCTTTGGGCCTCCAATGATTATCCAACTGATGAACCATTATCATTCACTTAATGGGAAGCTATGATCTAGTTATCACCATAACTATTTTATTTTAAGGACCTAATAATTTTTAAAAATTTAATTGATTTAGAAGAGAAGATCAGATGAATCAGCTTATTATGATCCTCCCACTGGCTTCACCAAGTCAGCTTAAGGGAGACCATTAAAAGGGCTGGTCTAGGAGCACCTAAATCAGTCACACTAATTTACCTAGCTGACATGGGTCAGCTCAAATAGTCAAATGATCCGATCAAAATATAATTTCACCAAGAGGCCAGGTAAGTTTGAACGGTGGGAGGGTCTGCCAAAGTTTGCTTTAGACACCATAAAAAATGGTCAGATAAGCGGGCTGCCAATTAAAAACTATCGGTCTGGTTTATCTTAGACACCAACTGGTTTAATTAGTTTCGATTAGATCAACCTAACAGTTCGTGCTAGACCGCTTAGCCAAGAATCAAGTCCATTTGGTTCTCGTTAAAGACATGGACTTGACCAACTACAACTATTGTAATTGATCTAGAGAATCCTTGACCTAATCTAAGACAACAATTGATTAGATTTAGTCAATTCTCTAATTAAGTCCATTTTTAATCTAACCTTAGGTCTAACCCAAGTAATGGACCTAATTCCTACTAACCTATTAACCCAATGTGTTATGGTTTGTATCTTAGGTTCTTCAATTCACAATCCTAGAACCTAATCAAACAACTTCTTAATTCTCAATTAAGTTTTAGGCTGAGGGTTGGGGTTCGGCTTTTCGAAAATAATTTTCATGTTGAAAATATTTTTACAACATGGTTCTACCAACCAAGTTGCATATTTGATTCATAATCAAAATGCAAGTGAAATAAGTATGAAACTACTTTAGATTTAATCTAAATAGGTTCATGTAATTGAAACAATTTCAACTTTAAACTGTGCAAATTTCTCAGACAAATAAATGATGGTTCTTTACGCAAAAATTATTAACAAAGAGATTTTATTTTAGATTTAAATATCTTTTAAATCTAATAAATCATAAATTTAATCTAGATCATATCTAACAAATTTATGATTAAAGATAGATCTACATGAACTAGGACAACCTTTGCACTGTAAGGGGTAAACCTTACAGCAGGACAACCTACAGTTCGTGATTGATCTAAAAATTTTAATTTCAGATTTAACAATTAAATTATAAATTAGATCTAATCTAAAAAATAATCTAAGCATGTATAAATAATCATGTAATAAACAACTTAGGCTCTGATACCAATTGAATGAACCATCTAGGATTTCAGGGTTAGATCTTGAAAATTTTTCAAGATCAGACAGCGGAAGACTAAAATAAATCAAAATTTATCTTATAAAATTAAAAAATTCTTAGATTTAAGATCTTATTATATAATTATTACATGATATTAAATAAAAAATTAAAATATAAAGAGCAAGAACTACATGTTGATCATATCAATATGTTTCTATACTACATCTAATGTATGTAAAATATAATAGATCAGATCTATTACCTTACAAGTTAGACATTCTAACTTTACTGATCTGGGCTTAAGGATGATGTTGTGAGCTGCATATGCGTCCGATCTCTAGGAGTCATCCACATGAGCCCACGAATCACGATCAGAAGTCCTGATCCAGAAAATCAGCATAGTATGCTAGTACTGTGCTGATCCTTTTTCGATGGTCGATCAGATACCTTCTTCTTCTTTATTTGGACTCTTCCAAAGATAAAAAGTAGGAGAAGGAGTTTTAGATGTGAGACACTCTCAGAAAACTCACAGATGGAGGAAGGAAAGAGGTGAACTCAGCAACTCTAGAAGAAGACCCTCTTCTTCTTCTCTTTGCTCTCACCTAGATACCTAGTTTTGTGTCTACTATATCTCTAAGCCCCAACACTCTTTCTCTTTGATTTTTATATGTCCCAAAGGTCTCTCAATGCTCTATAATCTACAAAAGTTTTAAGAAGAAATTCATCTTAAATAATGAGATATGAAAAATCTTTGTTTAGGTCAAATACCTAGTCAAAGAAAATCCAAATAGGGCAAGACAAGGGGTGCCCAACTCATGGACGCCCCCTCTTTCTTTTTCTGCCATGGACCACCAGCAAAGGGCACACAATATGTGTCATAAAAGTTACAAAAATCTCAAAAAAAATCTGGATAAAATCAGTGCCATAAGGAAAGAGTTTTGGTTTCCTAAAATTCTATCTCATAGAATTTGAAATCCAAACTAATTCCTACTTTGACTTGGTCCACAACCACATTCCATGTAAGAGAGAAAGAGTGAAAAGCTTTGGACATGCGTGAAGGCCTGGGAGAGAAGGTTTTATCACATAAAATAAGAGAGAGTGGGCATGGGGGGCTAAGGTGGCGCAAGATGGAATCCTAGTCTTACTAAGATTCAATCTATGACTTATTCAAATTTGGTTTCTCAAACCAAATCAACCCAATTAAAATAGATCTTAATCAAATTAAAATTTTAATTTAATTAGATTAAATTAGATTTAAATCTAATTTAATTTTTTAATCGAATTAGAAATTAGGTTGACCCAAGTCCTAATTGGACTAGGACTAGTTTTTTCTTGCACTTTGCTTATCCAATAAACCAATTGCACTTGATCCAATCAAGCCCAAACTAAATCTAATTAAATCATATTTAATTAGACTTAATCTCAACCCATTGGCTTAATCAAATTAAACCAATTAGTAATCAAATTGCTAATCGATCCTCCTCTAACACTTGCACTAGGTTAAATGTCAATCGTATTGATCGTTTAATCCTAGAACGATTCTTAATCATTCATCAACCATCCGATTGGACTGTAAACTCTAATGTGTGTGACCTTATAGGTCTGAACCTAAGTTGGTAGTATAAAAATAAATTTTTATACCAATCAAAGTGACCATCTAGCAATGGTACCCTACGATCGAATAGGTCGAATGTGTAGAACAACATCCTTAGAACCCATGCGGATATAGTTTCTATATAATTCATCCTCTTGACCAAAATACTCATAGGACACCTCAGAGTTCAACTATCAACTCTGATCAGGTTGTCTACATTGTATTTCAAAATATCAAATCCATCTGATGGATTACCCTGGCCAAGATTTTGCTAAATTGAAATACAGCGACTCATTCTTCTCCAACTCTTGGAGTGGTCAATTCCTTCTTGATCACATTCTGCTTCGCAAATACTTGACTGTGCCCAGAAACCTTTCATCACTAAATTAAAAATTCAGTTAGTCCAGTACCAAAACACAGTGAGTTGCTTGCAAGTCACTGAGGCGATCTCAGGTCTAAGGGATACTTATACTTATATCCCATCAGAGATATTCTCGACAGCAGAATGCTCTAGAGTTGGTCACATTCAATGATGATGTACCCTTATATCTCATCTGTATGTCATACCAGTATCTCCACACTCCTTGGTTAAGAGGACAACCAACCCATATGGCCTACAGCGACCTATGCTTGATAGAAGCTGTCGTCCTTATTAACAGCCCATCATTTGATCATGAATAATTTTAAAGACTAATCGATAAATCCTCTCTTTATCGAACCTAAATAGTCCTAAGGACTTCATCACAACAATGGAGTTCATTAGAAGATGAAAACTTATGATGAAAATGCCAAAAATATATTTTATTTATTAATAAATCAATTACAATACAAGGTTGCTCAACTGTCAACAGGTTGACGATTGACTTTTGGGATATATTTTTCAATAGATATATGTAGTCTTGGCCTTCTATCTCCATCAGCATCTAAGCGCGAGAGGCAAAAAGAGGAGTGTAGTCTTGGAAGTGTCACTAGGGACTCCTCATTCTTTGCTACTTTTGGGGGTGCTTGTTTCTTCCCTCCTTTCGAGCTCCGCGATGGTCCTTGCAAGCTATGAGATCTTCTTCATGGTCTCTTTTCTTCTCGCCATTCTTCTTTTCTCTTTTTTACTAGTGAAGGACTTCACTTTCCTCGGCTTGAGCATACTTTCATGCTCGAGCGAGGAGATCAACATAGTTCCTCGAGAAGTTCTTGTTGAGGGAGAAGGCTAGGAATTCATCCTTGAGTCCTCGTTTCATTGCCGACATAGTGACGGACTTATTGAAGTCGTGGACTTGAAGCATGGCAGCATTGAAATGTGTCACTTAGTCTCTTAACAATCTCCTTCTAAATGATAGAGAAGAGGCTGTCATTGTTCTTCAGCTACGGTCTTTAGCTATCAAAATACATCACAAACTGCATTTCCAACTACTCGAAGGGGTGAATTGATCCTTGTGAGAGATTGGTGTTGGGAATAGTATCCCAAAGTCCCAAAGTCAATCGTCAGCCAGTTGACGGTTGTGCTCTTTTTGTATTAGTACATGAATTATAAATAAATAAAAGTTATTTTGGTATTTTTTCATCACAAATGTTTCATCTTCTAATGAACTCCTGTGTTGTGGTGAAGTCCTTAGGACTATTTAGACTCGACAAAGGAGGATTTGTCGTTTAGTCCTTAAACATGTTCGCGACCAAATGATACGTTGTTACCAAGGACGACAACATTTATCGAGCATAGGTCGTTGTGTGCCATATGGGTTGGTTGTCCTCATAACCAAAGAGTGTGGAGACACTGGTATGGCATACAGGTGAGATGTAATGATACATCTGCACTGAACGTGACCAACTCCGAAGCTATTTTTGCTGTCAAGATTTGCTCCGATGGGATATGGGTATAAATGTCCCTCCGACCTGAGACCGCCACGGTGACTTGCAAGCAACTCACTGCACTTAGGCACTGGACTACCTGAATTTCTAATTCAGTGACGGAAGGTTGCTGGGTGTAGTCAAGTACTTGACTTGTCGGTGCGTGTGTCAAGATGGGATTGACCACTCCAGTTTAGGAGCTGTGTACAGTCGTGTTTCAATTTAGCAAAACCTTGGCCAGGGTAGTCCTAGTGAGGAGTCACAGGACTAATTGAGTTGAGCACGATTCGGATGATATCATCAGGGTTGATAATTTAACTCTGAGTCATCCTAAACACAGGGGTCAAAAGGGATGAATTATATGGTAACCATATTCACGTAGGTTTTGAATGTTGCAATTACGATTATTCGACCTATCCGATCGTCGGGTACCATTGCTAGATGGTCACTTCGATTAGTACAGAAATTGGTTTCTGTGCTACCGGCTTAGGTTCGAACCTGCGGGGTCACACACATTAGAGGTTCCTTTCTGATCTGATGGCTGATTATGAGTCTTATCTATCTGGAACTCTATGATTGAGAATTAAGATTCTCTAATCATGAGTTCCACACATTTTGGGTACCGGGGTCAAAATTTTGAATTTCAAATTTTGAATTTGAAATTTGAACTCTTTGATCAGGGTTTCATATCGATGGTCTCTGATGCCTGATTGCCCATCAGATTTGGACTCAATATTTATGAGAGGTTTAATTAGTGATTTAATCATTAATTAACTCAATTTGATTGAGTAATTATTTTTGGATCAAGTCCAATTGAATTGGATTCAGTTTGGATTGACCCGATTAGGTTAAATGTTGACCTAATCGCTAAGGTGGTTTAGTCCCTGATTTGATCAGGGGTTAGGTTTAGTTAATTCCTGATTTGATTAAGATTTTATTAAGCCTAATTAAGCCTAATTATGTTGGGTTTAATTTGGTCTAATTGTGCTCAACCTATTTTAAACTAGGTTGGCTCAATTTGAATCAAACCACCTTGTTTTAAATTCCCTGCGTCACCCAACTTCCTTGCACCCATTTGAATTCACGAGAAGAAACTTCTCGTGAAATTTTTCTCATGCAAAACCCTTCCCCACATCCTCATTTTTGCACCATATGGATGGATAAAATAATTAGTTAGCCATTCAAATTCAAAGCATGTTTGAATTTGAATGGATAACTTATCACTTGCCCTTTCATCCTTATCCATTTTGTGCGCCACATTACTTACACGAGAAAAGGTTTCTCATGAAACTTTTCCATGCACAAAGAGCCACGCCCCTTCTCTTCTCACGCCCAAAAGGATAGGGATAAGTTGGTTTTTGTTTGAATTCAAATTTGATTTGAATTCAAATGTGTAACCTCTTGTCTTTATCCTCTCACGCGGATAAGACACGTTCGACGTTGTTTTAAAAAGAGGAGAAAGGTGGGACGTGCGTAGAAAAATTAGGAGAGAAACTTTGGGGCGTGAGGAAGGCTTCTGCATAAGGTGAAGGTCCAAAACTTTCCAAGAGAAAAAGAAAGAAAAGAGAGAAAATTGGACGCAGGGTTTTTGGTGTGTACCCTAGGGTTTCTACCTAGGGTTTGGGAAGTGAGATTGGTGTGCCACGAGTGTCGTGAGTCCACCAAATTTCAGAGAGAGATCCATCAGCCTCTCAAGTAACTGTGCAGATGATCCGGAGCATCCAAGAAGTCGACACACATCGATCGAAGGAGTTCGATCAACATCTGCCATCAAAAGGGTGAAATCACGAACTAGCATTCGTGAGGAGCTGATCAGACGGGAGCTTCGTGTGGACGATCCGCAGAGGCCAGACAGTTGGGTGGCTGTGATGTGATGATCAGAGCCCTCCGACGGTGATCAGATTGCGGTGATCGACTACCCGCAAAAGGTGATGTGTTCTGAACACAGTACTGTAAAACGTTTACTGATTCAAATTTGAATTTCAAATTTAAATGCATGCTGTTGTATCATATTTAGATCCTAGTGTAGGGTTAATTAGTATTAATTAATGAGATTAATTAATAATTCCACTGTAAAATAGTAATTTTGAAAAAGTTTTAAAATTACAATTTTGCCCCTGCACTAAATTTTTGCTTCAATTGGTATCAGAGCAGGTTCTAGAATATGATATACATATGCATGCATAGATTAAGGTGTAATCTATAAGTTTAAATTTAAAATTCAAAATTTAAAATTCGAAATTTAAAAAGATTTGAAATTTGAAATTTGAAATTTGTTAGAAGTTTCAAATTTGAAATTTGAAATTTGGTTGAAATCTCAAATTTGAAATTTGAAATTTGAAATTCAAAATTTGAAATTTGAAATTCAAAATTCAAAATTTGAAATTTGAAATTTGGTTGAAATCTCAAATTTGAAATTTAAAATTTGAAATTCGAAATTTGAAATTTGAAATTCAAAATTCAAAATTTAAAATTCAAAGATTAAAAATTCGAAAATTGAAATTTGGTTGAAATCTTAAATTTGAAATTTAAAATTTGAAATTTGAAATTTGAAATTTGAAATTCAAAATTTAAATTTTGAAATTTGTATATTTAGATATACATGATCCAAGTAGCAAGTAATCTAATTGGGTTGGTTGCCATGGCCGTCCGATCATAGGAGAAAAGTAGGGTTTAAAGGCCCTCTCTTCCCATTCGATGGGGTCTCCTATGGCGGTAGGGGTGCCGATGCAATTATATCCCATGCCGATGAAGCAGCGAAAGGACTTAATTAAGAAATTTATCATGAATGTGTTAGATTAGATCTAAAAGAAAATTTATGATTTATTTTGAGTTATTTTCTGTTATGAAATGAGCAATAGAATTGCTGTTTATGAAATGTGCTGACCCGTTTGTGAAATGAGTTAACACATTTGGTGAACAGAAAATAAAATCTTTCAAATTTGAAAATTATTTTCGAAATGCCAAACCCTGACCCATCAGCCCAAGTACTTAATTAAAAGAATTAAGTGTTGTCTAGTAGGTCTAGAATTGTGAATTAAGACCTAAGACAATTGCATAAACTTTTGGGTCAATGGGTTAGATGAATTAGGTCCATAATTGGGTTAGACCTAAGGTTAGTTTAAAAAATGGACGAATTGGAGTAATTGGTCAAATCTAATCAAAAGTTGAATTAGATTAGGTCAAGGATACTCTAGACTCAACTTCAATAGTTGTAGTTGAATGGGTCCATGTCTTTAACTAGACCAAGATGGACTTAATTCATGGCTACGCGGTGGAGCTCTATTTACTAAGTTGATCAAAATTAAAACTAATGAATCGGTTGGTGTCTAAGGTAAGTTCGACAGTTTTGACTAGTGGTTCTTAAGCGGGAGCTACTCGCATTGATTCGATCATTGACGAGTTAATGGCAAATCCCCACCACTGATCTCACTTACCTGGCCAATCTGGTAAGTTAGATTTTGATTAGATCACTTGGTGATTAGAGCTCACCCTGTCATTAGGTAAATCAGTATGACTGATTTAGGTGCTCCTAATGCCAGCTTTAATTAAATCTTTTTTAATCTGACTTGGTGAAGTCAGTGGGAGGATTGAAATTGGCTGGATGATTTCTTCTCTACTATTCTTTAATAAAATCTTCAAAATTATTAGGTCCCTAAAATGATTAAGTTATAATGATAACTAAGTCATAGCCTCCCATTAAGTGAATGATAATGAGTCCATTAGTTCAATGATCATTGGAGGCCCAAAGGCCTGGTGCTCATTGGCTAATAGAATTATTATTCATAATATGATAATTTGATTGAGTCTTTCTGATGGTGGTTAGGTTGGCCGGCCAAAGTCGGGCCTGATCATTTATTGGTCCGATTCACTAAATTAAGTCATGTTAATGGTTGGACCTAACCAGATCTTTTCAGTGGAGGCCAAAGCCTACTGATTAGGTTCTGGGGAAAAATAAATTACTAGAAGTTGTTTAGAGAAACAACTGGTTAAGAACCTACCCATAGATGCACATGAGTTGACCAACCAAAGTTGGGCTCGTGTGTAGTCTGTGTGGATTCTAGTACCCATTAAGGAATTAAAGTAATTCCTCGAATTGGAGGATGAGGCTACCAGTTCGTAAAATATTGGGAAAAACTTTAGACTAAAGTCCAAGTCTTTAGTATTAATTTATGTATTAATAGAGGTCTCGTTTTCCTTTAAGCAGCTATGGCCACTACCCTGTCGCTCCGGTCATTATTAGATAATGACAAGCTCATGGGACCCAATTTCGATAGCTGGTATCAAAAATTGAAAATCGTCCTTGAGCATGAACGGACCCTTTATGTAGTAACGGATCCAGCACCTGAGGAGCCAGCTCCGAACGCTAGTAAAACGATCCGAGACACTTACTTGAAGTGGCTCAATGACCGCACCACCGTTCGATGTATTATGCTGGCAGCAATGAATGACGAGTTCTGCCGAAGGTTTGAGAACGCCCAGCCACAGGAGATGCTTCAAATGTTGAACGACTCCTTTGGCACGCCTGACGACGTTGAAAGGCACAAAACTAGTTGTGCTATTTTCAATGCTCGGATGAGGGATGGGGCCTCAGTCACTGATCATGTACTGTATATGATCGAGATGATTGAGCGCCTAAGCAAATTGGGCTTTCCTCTGCACGAGCAGCTCGGTAAGGATGCGATCCTTAATTCCTTGCCCAAGTCCTTCCTCCCATTCCTTACTCATTTTCGAATGACAAAGCCTGCAGTAAACTACCACGGATTGTTGGGGTTGCTGCAGAACTTTGAGAAGGATCACCAACTCCATAAGGAGTCGGTGAATGTAGTGGGAGGGTCTTCTTCTCGTCGTCAACCCTTTGGGAAGGGGAAGAAGAACAAGAAGAAGAAAAATAAGAAGGTGCAATCTCATGCTGGGACAGTAGCACGGGGTCAGACCAAGAAGCGCAAGCATGACCAGAGCCAGGCAGACTGCTTCTTTTGCAAGAAGCACGAGCATTGGAAGAGGAACTGTCCTCAATACATTGCCTCCCTGGATCCGAACAGGCCAAAGAAGAAGCAAGATAATTATATGATAACTCCTTGCAATTTTTCGATTTGTGATACTACTGCCTGGGTATTGGATACCGGAAGCCCTTATCATATTTGTAATTCGATGCAGGGTCTGCAGGTCAGTAGGAGATTTGATGAAGGCGAGAGGTTCCTGAATGTTGGAGATGGAAGCAAAGTTTCGGTTCTAGCTTTAAGAATCATGAGTCTTGTAATCAATTCTCGTAATGTAATTCTGAGTGAATGTCACTATTGTCCAAGTTTTTTATTAAATATTATTTCTGTAGACCTTTTGGCCATGTACGGTTATGATTTTTTAATAAAAGGAAATATTTGCAATATCATTTTGAATGGTGTTACAATATTTGTTGGACAATTAAATAATGGAATTTACTTACTATCACAGCCTGTTAAAATGGTTCAAAAATTCGGTAAACGCTCTAGAATAGATAATATGTCAGAAGTCTACTTTTGGTACTATAGGCTAGGTCATATCAATAAGAACAGGATAAACAGGTTGGCTCAAGAAGGAATTCTTGAAGTTAGTGATTGTGAATCACTTCCAACCTGTGAGTCCTGTCTTCTTGGAAAGATGACCAAGTCACCTTTTACTGGAAAAGGTGAGCGAGCCAGTGAACTCTTAGGTCTGGTACATTCTGATGTATGTGGACCCATGAGCTCAAGTGCAAGAGGTGGATTTTTCTACTTCATAACCTTCACAGACGACCTATCTAGGTATGGGTATGTCTATTTAATGAAGCATAAGTCGGAATCATTTGAAATGTTCAAACTATTCCGAAATGAGGTAGAAAAATAAACTGGGAAGTGTATTAAAACTCTTCGATCTGATCGAGGAGGTGAATACCTTTCCAATGAGTTTCTGACGTATCTAGGGGAGAATGGGATTCTCTCTCAGTGGACTCCTCCTGGAACACCACAGCATAATGGTGTGTCTGAAAGGAGGAATCGGACCCTGTTAGACATGGTTCGATCCATGATGGGGTTTGCTGGTCTGCCGATCTCCCTCTGGGGATATGCGCTCGAATCAGCTTGTTACCTTCTAAATAGAGTTTCGAGTAAGTCTGTAGCCAAAACGCCATATGAGATATGGATAGGACGTAAGCCAGTACTCTCGCACCTTAGGGTTTGGGGGTGTCCGGCTTATGTTAAACGTTTAATTACAGACAAGCTTGGACCTAGGTCTGACAAGTGTAATTTTATAGGGTACCCAAAAGAGACCAAAGGGTATTATTTCTACCTTGCTGATGAGCAAAAGGTGTTTGTCAGCCTTAAGGTAATCTTTTTAGAAAAGGAGTTCCTTAGTGAAGGAACTGTTGCCTCTAAAGTCGATCTTGACGAAGTTCGACAGGTGGAAAAATCGACACATGTTACTGAACCTGAACCGGATTTGATTAGATCAGATCCGGAGCCCATTGATTATGCACCCTTAAGGCGGTCTGGTAGAGTACCACATCAATCGGACAGATATTATGGTTTCTTGGTCCGAGATGGTGATCCTATCGAACTTGATGAAAACGATGAGGATCCGATCACCTACATGGATGCAATGCAGAGACCTGACTCTGAGAAATGGCTAGAGGCCATGAAATCCGAAATGGAGTCCATGAAGGTCAACGATGTGTGGACATTGGTTGACCCACCCGAAGGAGTAAAACCCATAGGGTGTAAGTGGGTCTTCAAAAGGAAGAGGGGCGCAGACGGAAAGGTGGAGACCTATAAAGCCCGTCTGGTTGCCAAGGGATATCGTCAACGTTATGGTATAGACTATGACGAGACGTTTTCTCCTGTGGCAATGCTCAAATCTATTCGGATTATGCTTGCGATAGCTGCCCATCTGGACTATGAAATCTGGCAGATGGATGTGAAGACAGCTTTCCTAAACGGAGAGCTGGACGAAGAGGTGTATATGATACAACCTGAAGGGTTCACATCCACAGATGAGTCTAAGGTGTGCAAGCTACAGAGGTCCATTTATGGACTTAAGCAGGCATCTCGGAGTTGGAACATACGTTTTGATAGGATGATCAAAACGTATGGCTTCATTAAGAACGGAGAAGAACCCTGCATTTATAAGTGGGCTAATGGTCCAGCAGTAGTATTTCTTGTATTGTATGTGGATGACATTCTCTTAATCGGGAATGATGTCCCTGCATTACAGGGAATAAAGATTTGGCTATCGTCACAGTTCTCCATGAAGGATCTGGGAGAAGCTTCCTACATCCTAGGGATGAGGATCTATAGGGATAGATCCAAAAAGTTGCTTGGCTTATCCCAGTCCACGTACATTGATACTATGCTGAAAAGGTTCAGCATGAAAAATTCCAAGAAAGGCTATCTACCGATAGGCCATGAAATTTCTCTCTCGAAGAGGGATTGTCCGACAACACCTCAAGAGAGAGAGCGTATGGGTAGGATTCCATATGCTTCGGCAGTGGGATCTATCATGTACGCCATGACATGTACACGACCAGATGTGGCATACTCACTAGGGGTAGTGAGTAGATACCAATCTGATCCAGGAGAGAATCACTGGAAGGTTGTTAAAACCATCCTGAAGTATTTGAGAAATACTAAGGACCAGTGGCTTATATATGATGAATCGGACTTGAGACTTATAGGGTTTACAGACTCTAGTTTCCAGTCTGATCGAGATGATAGCAAGAGTGTGTCAGGATTTATTTTTACCCTTAATGGTGGGGCTGTCTGCTGGAAGAGTTCCAAGCAGCACACTGTGGCTGATTCAGTATGCGAGGCGGAGTATATTGCTGCATCAGATGCTGCCAAAGAAGTGGTGTGGCTGAGAAAATTCATCACCGAGCTCGGAGTAGCACGGTTATGATAGAGCTCGATCATGATCACCGGCACAAGGCTTGAGCTGTGCTTGCATGCTGATGCCCTCATTTGGACCCTTCTATACGGGTCCAGTGGCTTCGTGGAGATAGGACCGCCAAAGGAGCTTGCATCCTTGCTACGTCGTCTTGCTGTAGTTGTTGTACAGCAGTTGTGAATGTTTGGACTTGCTCTGCTAGTTGGGCGATTAGATCTAGATGAATGGTAGTAGACTGTCGGAAAAGTTGCTCTCCGGTAGTTTGCTCATTTGGAGTGCTGTGCAGAGATGACTATCGACATGACATGGTGAGATGGTTTTGCAACTAGATTCTCATCATTTTCCTTCAAAAATAGGATAAGGCCCTTCCTCTAGAGCCAATCTGTTGCTGTGTCTCCCCGATGAGGTGTGATGCAGTTGGACAGCTTGGATCGACTACAAAACTAGAGTAAGCAAGCTCCTGTGGAGACTCAATCACCTGCAAGAAAGTCCACATACATCAGAGAAGATGGTGGGGGGTTCTCTGGTGGAGATCCTTCGATACTTAAGTCAGAGTGTCGGAGGGAGAATAGTAAAGGAAGATAGTGAGAACAATGGTCAAGATTAGGATCTTTCCTCTTTTTTTTTCTCTCTTTCCTTTTATAAGGAAGAGTCTGCTAAGCAGTTAGCACCTGTCAAAGACAGAGTAGTGGTTATCAGAGCCAGAGTAATGGGTGTCAACAGATTGTTATAGGATCAGTTATCTATATTTTCGAAAAATAGTGGGCCGTTGCAACAAAATGCCAACTTAGAATAGTTCGCATGTCTAAAAGCTTCTGGAAATGTCCGATCTGAAGGACGGCTTACTGAGAGTTGGGGCAAAAAGAAGATGAGATCGATCAAAATCCGACGGTATTGGGTTCGTCAAACTACCGACCTCTTGTGATTGGCCACAAGCCGATGACTTCCACATTGCAAAGAATTTACATCTCTGGTTGTCCATGTCACAAAGCTAGGTATCGGCCACGTACTCGAAAATTGAATATATCATCAGATAGATCAAATATGGTCTAATAGATAATTTTGTCCATATAAAAATTCATCCATTAATACTCTATCCATTCTTTCTCGCATCCTCCCAATTTGAGAAAATTTAAATTGGTAAACCAAAGTGGATGGACAATTCCTCATTTTTTATCCATTTTTTTCATAATTGGGAGGATGTAAATTGGTGGAACAGAGTGGATGGACAATCCCTCATTTTTCATCCATCTTTTTTAGAACTTTTTGACTAAATACTGGATGGAGGCCATCCATCCTTCTAACCTCAACCATCCACCCTCTCATAATCTCAATCAAACCTAGGGCTAAGATTATGACCTGAAATTAGGGTAGCAACATTATATTGGTTTTCCAGATGTGCACCTTATTAGATGAAGTCCAATTAAAAGAATTATATTTGCTGTTCACAGTAGCAACAAAATACAGTATGTACAGTGCAAGAATATGGATTGTATGCCCATTAGGACTTTTTGATTGTCTAATGCAGCATTGACCGTAGATCGTGCCATTGGCTAGAAAGAAGCAGAGATTGAGCTGACACAGACCTCGTTTGGGAAGCAGATAAGAGGTGGTGGGATAAGAGAGTTATCCCATCTTATCCCTGGGATTAGTGACAATCCCAACACTTATGGAGGTCGAAACTTCCGATCCCCGTAGCGTCGACCCTCGTTTAAAGCCCGATTTCACTCGTGTCTGGACTCCAGCCTAGGTAGGATGGGATAGGCACGGGTTTAAATGCTCTTACTAGGACCTGGCCTCTCGTTCTAAAAAGCACAAATTATTAAAAAAAAAATTGATGGTTGTCAGTTTTTGGTAAGACTTGATGGTAAGTCATTTGAGGTCACGATGGGAAATGGATTATTTCTCTCGTTCAAAGAAGTGCGGATGTCATGGCCCGTATGTGCTATGCATGTCCAAATTAAATTAAGCCAATTAATTTATGGTTCCAGATCATGGCTTACTTGATAAAGGCACAAATCACTTGCAAGGGGTAGGTTAATCAGAACAATTAATAATTGCATTATTTTTGATTCCACGGCACAACATCAACTATGCATCATGCCATGGGTTGCAATTGAGCAGATCTGGTACACACATGAAGGACATCTCATGTATCTTTGATAATGTAATGTGCAGTTAATCCACAATTGAACAATTGAAATGTCCAATATTCTTCAAAAATTTCGAGTCCTTGCATGAAGTGGATGCCAACGTAGCTGCACCAAATTCTAACACAAAAACTTAGCTCAGTCATTCTCATCAACCATGCATATGCTCTTAAAGTTCAAAATACATTTTTTTATTATTTTAATTATTTTTAAATTATATATAAAATAAATAAATAAAATAAAATATTTATTAAAAATTATATTTCATCTATCGTGTAGGATTATAAACTAGTTCTCATTTAATTTAATTTTTGGGTACAATGTTCAACCTTTTTTAAGTTATTTTTCCAAGACACCTCTCGTTTACCTACAGGGAGAGGGACAGAGAGAGGGATTGAAGTTGGCCAGGCCACCCAAAGCGACCATCTGGGCTGTTTCGGGCCCCACCGAAAGCTGGGAAAAGCGACCTTGTAACTGTTGCTTATGCCTAGCAGCCCACAGCGAACTAAAGCCTATGGTGTGGTTAAACGATACGGTTGAATTTATTATTACCACTGGAGACGAGGTTGGCGGCAAAAGTTACGTACTTTTTTTTTTTTGGGAAACAGCAAAAGGTACGTACTTTGCAGCGGCAACCCTGCAGCTGCCCAAGCCTTTTTTTTTTTTTTTTTTTATAATCACCAAATCCGAGAAGCAACATGGGCAAGACTCGAACCAATGAGTACACCTTATCCCTTCCTCTCTCTTTTTCTTTTCTTTTCTTTTTTTTATTTTTAGACACAGACGGGTACCTTGTCCCTTCTTCTTTCTTGGAGTGCAGGACTGTCTAGATTTCAGGCTTAAGAAAAGAAAAAAAAAATGCAACAATTCTTGATAGAAAATTGTATAAAGTTAGGTAGGAATTTTAAGCATCTTGATACATATGTTTAATCTTTTACCAATTTTGATTACTTTTTTTCAAAAAAATATTTTTTTGCTTTCCTTGGGGATATTTTCTTCCCCCCTTTAATTATGTTGATCACTTATCTTTCACAACCAGGATAAGGTTTTAAAAGTAGCTGTAACATGGAACAAGACCAATGCATAAAAGAATTTTGTGGAGAAATAATAAGAATCAAAGATGGTATTAAAGGGATTAATTAGGGATGAAAGTGGTATGGATATTATCCATTCAGATCTATTTTTGTATTCGAATCAATCTAAATGTGGATAAATATTTGAAGATCCGAGTAATATCCATATTTATATCCATATCCATTAGAAAAAAATAGATATAGATAAATAACTATTCGATCCATATCCGAATCTATATATAATCATATATAATTTTATATATTATTTATTAAATTTTAAAAAAAATATACAACTATATAAATATATTATTAATTTAATTTATTATCTATTTAGTAATATTTTTATTTTATAGTCATAAAGTTTAATTATCTAAGTAATATCTATAATTATATCCATACTTCTAGCATCCAAATTGTATCCATATCCATTTAAAACAAATATGGATATGAATTTATTCATCTGAATATTATCCATATCTATATTTGTATTTATCGGGTAAAACGAATATGGATATGGATATAGTGGAATTCAATCCGTGTCCGATCTGATTTCAGTCTTAGGGTTAACATAATTGATTAGTTTAATGTTTTATTCTCAACTCAATTTAAAGGGGAAATATCTTAAAAGGTGATAGAGGCTGAATTGCTACAGTTTGGTGATAATTTTTTTTTCTTTTCATACTTGTATAGGGGTTAAGACCAAATAATGAACCGTATTATTTTTGGTATTGTACAAATTTAAGGAAAGGGTTATGCTGTGAAGTGAGTTCAGATTTGATGTATCTAATCTGAAGTCAAGGTACACCAGAGATTTTTTAAAAAAAAGAAACTAGACATGTTTTCATGGAGTTTATTAGAGAATCCCTGGGAATTTGGAGCGACTGTATGTTTTGTAGATGATTGCAGAATTCTGGAGAAACACAATGAACTCTTAATGGGTTCTCAGGTACCTTTTGTATTTGTTGCATATAAGAGTTGCATTGAGATTAAAATCTTTTTGCAGACATTTCTGCTTGACTATTGATGGTTGCTGCGCACTGTGTTAATAGTAGGACAAGGTCTTGGAAAACTTATTAAGGTGCATACTTGGGAGCATAACAAAAGATGCATTTTGTTCTTCTTTATCTCAACATAGAAATATGAATGTGCATTCAGGTGCTATAAGAGGTGAGTTAATATGTTTAACAAAGAGATGCATGCTTTAAGCCTAAGAACAAAAAGGCACTGGTCATTATTGTCATGTGTGAGGGAATATTCTTAATGCTCCCAATTAGGCTGAACACAGAGAAGGATATGAGGCTCTAAAAAGTGGTATCAAAGTTGAGTCCCAATATTGTATGAGCTCCCAATTTTGACTTTCATAGTTAATCTGAAGTTAGTCAAGAAATCTAGGCATGATTATGAACAAGTACAAGGAGACAAAAAAAAAAAAAAAGATTATGACCAAGTACAAGAAACCTAGGCATGATTAGAGTCAATGTGCTTGAGGCTTGAATCATAAGTAAAAGTTGTTCTCAAAGGACAAGAGCTCAAAGCTATGGATGTTCGCTTTATCGAACTTGATGTCAAATTCTAACTCTTTGGGCATCTCGTGGCTCGTGAATGATTTACAAAAAAAGGGCTTCATGTCAGAAGAAATGATAAAATGAAATTATTTTATCAGAAGCAGACCAATTCTCAAGGATAGTCCTTTTGAATGCATAAGGATGGAAGCGCAAGTGAGAGTTGTTGAGAGGAAGGGGAGATAATATCACAGAGAAAGTAAATCGGACAAAAGAAAAATTGAGGAACTCCAAAATTTTATATGAAAAAATTTATATTAGAAAAAATCACGGAGCCAAGCCAAACTAATCACTATTTCCAAAAGATCCAATACAAGGATATTTACAAGTAGAATCCCTCAAAAAATATGTAGAAGGCAAAGATTTATCACACACAAAATAGATCTCTAGGTTTTGATCTCAAAAAAGGCTCCTCACGCCGCTATGAGTACATACCTGCAGAACCCTTGTGACCTACCTTTAAATAGACCTCGAAATCCTAAAAAAATTGACCCCAACAGTATCACGAAAATAGAGTCAACTCGAATTAAAACCGAGTCGACTCGTCTGGAACCGAGTCAACTCGTCTGAGTGCCATCCATAGAATTTTGAAACATGGCTCTCTGTATAACTTTTCTTTTAAGATTGAGTCGACTCAGATTGAAATTAAGTCAACTCAAATAGAGCTGAGCTGACTCATGCTAGAATTGAGTCAATTTGGATGCAAAACCTTCTGCCTCTTTAGTTGATCTTTCTGCAGGCTGCTCCCATGACTCCTTGACTTCTGAATAAGCTTCAGATTTCTTCACAAGGGCTTCCCACTAATCAGTTGTGTATCATCTATTGGGTCATCCTCATTAAGGAGGGATAAAATCCAACAAACTCTCCCTCCCGACTTATAAGGAGGAACCCACCAACATCAAACCTGCAGCAACCTCTTTGCTCGCCTCAAACTTCTCTATTGAAAGTGCCTTGGTCATCATATTAGCTCCATTCATGTCAGTATGAATCTTTTCAAGATACAATTCCTTTTGCTCCAACACATCTAGAAAAAAATGCACATGCACATCAATATGCTTTGACTTAGAATGAAATGTAGAGTTCTTACTCAGGAGAATTATGCTCTGACTATCACAATGAATAACATACTTATCTTGCTTCATCTTGAGCTCTTGCAGAAATCGCTTCATCTAAAGCATTTTCTTGTATGCCTCCATCACTGCAATATATTCAGCTTCTATGGTGGAAAAGGCAAACCACTTCTGGAGCTTAAATTGCCATGATACAGCTCTCCCTACAAATGTGACTAAATAACTCGAGGTCGACTTTCTCAAATCAACATCATCCACCATATCAGCATTAGTATATCCTTCAAGCAATGACCTCTCATCTCCCAAACACAAACAAAATTTGAAAATACCATGTAGATACCTCAAGATCCATTTCACTATCATCTAATATTGCTTGCCTGGATTTGAAAAAAATCTGCTCACAATACCCACTAAATGACCAATATCGAGTCTTGTACACACCATTGCATACATTAAACTACCAACCGTCGAAGCATAGGGTGAATGTCTCATCTCTTCTTTTTCTACATCAGTAGAAAGACATTATTGAGAAGTCATCCTAAAGTGATTGATCAATAAAAAACTCATAAACTTGACTTTGTCCATGCTGAATCTTTGAAGCACCTTCTCAATATAACCTTCTTATGACAGCCATAACTTTTTGGTCTCTCTGTCATGAGAAATCTACATGCCAAGTATTTACTTTGTTGCACCCAAATTCTTCATAGCAAAAGATTTACTAAGTTCATCCTTCAACATACAAATCTTCTTCATATCACGACCACAACAAGCATATCATTGGCGTACAACAAAAGAATGATAAAATCATCATTATCAAACTTTTGCACATAAACATAATGATCTAATAATGTCTTTTTGTAGCCATGATCAACTATGAAGGAGTCAAACTTTTTATACCATTAACGCGGTGCTTGCTTTAGTTCATATAAACTCTTCCTCAACCTACACACCAATCTTTCCTTGCCTTTGACTTTGAAGCCCTCTAATTGTTCCATATAAATCTCCTTCTCTAAATCATTATGAAGGAAAGCCGTTTTCACATCGAGCTGCTCAACTTTTAGATTTAAACTTGCAGCTATAATTAGAACAATATGAATAGAACTCATTTTGACTACTGAAGAAAAAAAATTTTCAAAGTCAATACCTTTTATCTGGCCAAATCTTTTTACAACCAACCTTGCTTTATATCTTGGTTGAGAAGTCTTCTCTTGAGCTTTCTTTCTGAACACCCACTTGTTCTTCGAAGCTTTCTTGTCATTCGAGAGCATTACCAAATCATATGTTTGGTTCTCATGCAATGAGCTCATCTCCTCTTGCATAGCCTCCAGCCACTTCTGACTATCAAAACCACACAAAGTGACCTTTTGGTAGTTTTCTGGCTCTCCCCCATCAGTAAGTAACACATATTAATTGGATGAGTATCTTTTGGATGGAATATGCCCTCGTATAGATCTCCATAGCTGTACCTCTGCTTGCTATTTAGCTTCTGCATTCTCAATTTTTGATTGTGTATCAGTACCAATATAACTTCCTAATTCATTAGAAGAGTCCAGCTGTATGTTTTCACCACCTATTTGTGTATCACCGCTATTAGCTTCAGGTTGTTGCTGTCCAATCAACTCTCCAATCTTCAGATTAATAGAAATAGCCCTTGAGACCTCTGTCTTCTTCTTGATGTCATCAAAAAATTGATCCTCCAAAGAGACCACATCTCAGCTACGAACAATCTTCTTGTTTACTAGATCCCATAGACGATATTCGAACTCTTCATTATGATACCCAAGAAAAATACACTCCCTTGACTTTGTGTCCAACTTTGTTCTTTCATCTTATGATACATGTACCAGTGCTCCACACTCAAGCACTCGCAAGTGATCATAAGAGACTTCTCTTCCAGTCCACACATACTCTAGAACATCGCCATCCAGCCATGAACTTAGAGTGATATTGATGATATGAACGGCGGTCCTTAAGGCCTCGCCCCAAAATTGCTTTGACAGTTTGGCATTTGACAACATGCAGTGAAGTCACTCTACAATAGTATGATTCATTCACTCGATCATACCATTAAGCTGCGGTGTCTTAAGAGTTATCTTCTCATGTCGAATACCCTTGCTCCTACCATAAACATCAAAAGGACCCAAGTACTTACCACTATTGTCAGTTCAGATGCATTTTAGGGTCACATCAGTCTCTCTCTCCACCATAGCATGAAATTGCTTGAAAACTTCGAATACTTGATCCTTGCTCTTCAAGGGATAATCCCACACCTTTCTTGAATGATCATCTATGAAAGAGACAAAGTAAGGATAGCTACCAAATGTCCTAACTGACATAGGACCACATACATCCGAGTGTACCAGATCAAGCACATTCCTCCTTTTAGTATGAATCTTATTGGAGAAAGAAACATGACATTATTTACTAGCTAAGCAATAAATACAAGATTTGAGAGTCACACCTTTGAAATCAGGTAGATACTTCTCCTTCGTGAGGTGTAGAAGACTCTTCTTACTAACATGACCAAAACACTTATGCCATAGCTCCAATAGAAAATAACCTTCACTCGTGTTCACCTCTCCATCATATATTTTGGCCTCCATTCGATATAGAGAACAATATCTTTTTTCCTTTGCCATAATAAGGAACCACGAGTGAGCTTGCATTGACCTCCACCAAAGAGACTATAGTAGCCTTCTTCATCGATCTTTCCAGTAGATAGCAAACTATATCGAAGATCCGGTACATACCTCACATCCTTGAGCACTAGCCTAGAACCAAGATTGATCTCAATATAGATATCACTGATTCCCATTATGTTGGAAGAGCCAGTATTGCCCATCTTAAGCACACCATTATGACTTTGATAGGATGAAAAGAAATCCTTCCAAGGGATAACATGATATGAGGCATCCAACTCAATCACATAACTCAAGCCATCATCAACAACACAAAGACAAGGATCCAGTGATGAGCAAAATATAATCTCCCCTTCAGTCCCAACAACTATAGACTTATTAGATTCTGGCTTCTCTTTGCCCTTCTTCTTTTCTTTTAGCTCCTTCTTCAATGCATAACAATATTTCTTAATATGATTAGATTTTTCGAAATGATGATAGTTGCCTCTAAATCTTGACTTAGATCTCCCCCTTGAACTATTATGCCTTCCTTGCTTGTGATCCATGCTCTTCTCTCATTTTTCAACAATCAATGCATCGAAAGAGGACATATCTAATAATTTTCTTCTGACCTCCTCATTCAGTAAGACAAAAGTGACAATATCCATGGTAACAACACCATCAAGTGCCGAATTGCTCAAGAAAACTATCAAAGTCTCCCAGCTATCTGGTAAAAAATTGAGAAGAAGAAAAGCTTGCAACTCACCATCAAGAGTCATTTTCATAGCAGCAAGTTGATTCATAATTTTCTGCGTTTCATTGAGGTGCTCAGCAATAGAACTCTCCTCAACATACTTTAGATTCACAAACTTTTAAATCAAGAAAGTCTTATTGCCGGCAGTCTTCTTTTCATACATACTTTCAAGCTTTTTCTATAAAGATTCTGTGGATGTCTCTATAGAAACAAGATGAAAGACATTGTCATCAAGCCATTGCCTGATGAATCCAATAACTTTTCAATCAAGTCTCTCCCATTTACTATCTTCCATGTCTCTAGGTTTGGTGTTTTTTCCAAGCAACGATGTATCAAGATCTTGGCATGCCAACAAATCCTCCATTCGTATTTTTTAGATTGTCTAGTTGTTTTCATTTAAGCTAATCATCTGAGTAGTCTTTGCCTCCATCTCGAACCTCACTCTGATACCACTTGTTGGAAGAAAAGAGAGATAATATCATAGAGATTAAGTAAATAAGGCCAAAAAAAATTGAGAAACATCAAGATTTTACGTGGAAAAATTCATATCAGAAAAAAACTACGGAGCCAAGCCAAACCAATCACTGCTTCCAAAAGATCCAATACAAGGATAGTTACAAGTAGAATCACTCAAAAAATAAGTAGAGGCAAAGATCTATCACACACAAAATAGATCTCTAGGTTTTAGTCTCAAGAATGGCTCCTCACACCGCTCTGAGTACATACTTATAGAACCCTCGTGACTCACCTTTCAATAGACCTCGAAACCCTAAAAAAATTGGCCCAAACCACATCATGAAAATCGAATCGACTCGAACTGAAATCGAGTCAACTCATCTGGAGCCGAGTCGAGTCATGCTGGAATTGAGTCGACTCGCCTACATGCCATCTATAGGGTCCCGAAATATGGCTCTCTGTATAACTTCTCCTCCGAGATCGAGTCGATTTGGACTGAAATCGAGTTGACTCGCATGAACCCAAGTCAACTAATGCTGGAATTGAGACGACTTGGATGCAAAACCTTCTATCTTTTTGGCTGATCCTTTCGTAGGCTGCTCCCATGACCCCTTGACCTCTGAACAAACTTCGGATTTCTTTACAAGGGCTTCACACTGATCAGTTGTGTATCATCTGTTGGGTCATCCTCATTAAGGAGGGACAAAACCCAACAAGAGTCATATAAATTGTTGAAGACCATGATTTTCAGTGGAGAGATGGAGCAGTGCTATTTGCTTTCGCCTTAAAACTTGTGCAATCAATTTCAAAATCACTTGAGTCAATGGTTACTTGTGAACATAGTTACAATGAGAAAAGGTAGCTATTAGAATACCATGTAAAATATATACATTACTCTTCTTTTTGAAGTTAGTGTAGTATCCTTTTTTTATTTTTTTTGAGGATAATAGAGATTAATGGGCTAAAAGCCACATTAGCCACCAACAACTTTATTCAAAAGAGAGGATACGTACAACCAGAGTTTAAGACAGAATTTACAATGAGAGAGAACATAGAAAAAGGCCTAGAAAGAAGTTTAGAAACTAAGAGAACCCAACAGAAATATCAACAGAAAGGAGAGGAAAAAAATTAAACAAGGAGACTTAGGTAGCCCTAGTGAATTGCTGAAAGCAAAGAAACCAACATCTCTGATGGCCAAAAAATCAGTAGCAATATCAGCAAGGCTTGTCCATCATAGTCTCCAGCTGTGGGAACCAAAGCCAAGAGCATCAAAAATAGTTTTTTGACTTAAACAGAGAACAAGAAGATACCAACATCTAATAGAGAGCGCGTCAACCATGCTCATCTGAAAAGGAAACACCAGGTATTCAAGATATCTTAATCCAATCCCGGAAGTTGAGGTATCTCCGTGACATCCTTGCATATCTTCCAGTTGACTCAAGTAGCCGTGATCTTCCTAAGACCTCTGAGACTTATCAAGCATATGTTGCCAGGTAATAAAAATTACTGAAGTCTTGTAAAATGCATCACTATAGAAGAAAGTTAGAACTGTATTTCTTCATGAAGATGCATTCCGTTTGCGCCAAATTTTCCAACAAAATGCAGCAAATAACTGGTTAGCAGCTTTTCTAGTGGATTTGTCTAGGATCTTCCTTCTCCAATCAGTCCACAAGTTATATAGACTTGAGGGCGACCCCCTGATATTCAGCTGAATCTTGAATTCCATTTAAACAAAATGGTCCAAAGGGCAATTGAGCAAGAGATGGGATATTTGGCGCATTAAAGATATTAGTATAGTATCATGCAAAGTATATTAGTGTTCTTTTTTGCTGAACATTAAAGATGCTCATAATAATCCACTCCATAACCATAATCATAAACCATCTAGCCTTGTCCCACTTGTACATGGTGGATTAGCATAATATCTTCTTTAAGAATCAGATGCCTCCAAGTACCTTTTATCTTGTTTCAACTTCAAACAAGATGGGTTGATTGAAAAATCTAAAGTTTGATTTGCTGGTTTTTAGTAGATGAGAAATATGCAATGGCACAATTTTTTCTTTTAAGGAAAAGTGAGAATACAATGAGGAGGAAGAGGGGAGGTTTAGAGAAAATGATTTTCTAAACCTTGTTGTCCTTTTGACAAACCAATTCTGCACCAGAAACCTAAGGCTCCAAAAACTTGATATGCAACCACCTTGCGGTTGCCTTCAGAGAAAAAAGAAAAATAGTGTCTTTTGGACTTCCACAATCAGGAGGTCTAACCTACAACCAGTCTTGAACCTTTTTGCCCTAATTTGACGAGCAATAGTACTTCAAAGACACTAGAACTCGAGCTTCATATTTAGAAGCAGCTTTCTAAGAATCAAGTTCACCAGTTCAAGGCCATTAATATGGATCAACAGAATGCTGAACAGACATTACAAATTTTACTCTTTATAAACTAAGATAGAACAATGTTAAATATTTTATGAAGCATATTCCTTTGAGAGAACACGTAAAGCATATTCAAAAATACTTGCATGCAAATAACGAGGAAGGCTTTATAATAGCCTGTATGGATAGCAAAATAGCACTTCACAAGTACAAAGGATATAAAGGAAGTCATAAACAATTAGATCCTATGAGATGGACTAGAAAAATACAGAGTGTGTTGAATTTGACTCCTAATATGTGGTCTAATTATCATTTAGTCAAGTTTAACTCATTGGATTAGTTACTTGTACTGAATCAATTACAGTAAGCCTAATTAATTAAAGAGCTCTATTCCTATTCAGATTTAGAGTAGAAGTTTAACTCTAATTAGAAGTTAGTCTTTTGATAGGACAAGATAAGTGCAGATATAAATAGAAGTGGTCTAATCTTTTTTCTTCAACTCTCAAAAGGGTGTGAACGTTCTCATCAATCGTCTATGTTAAGGAGGGTGACGAGGGAGAAGACCAGACACCCCACAGAAGAAGACTAGACATCCTGCGGGCTATGGGATCATTGTATTGGCTAGACGATGGTGCAAGGTATGATTTAATTATGATTTTGATTTTTATATGAACATAGGAGCACGATCCGAGTATAATAGAAAATAAAATTATCTAACAGAGTGTTCCTTGTTCAATGATGGGACCACTAACCTTACCTAAGCTAGTGGATAAGTGCTTACATCCTCACTTTAATAGCATTATTTTGGGGCTTCATTGTGAATTTTCAAAGGATTACTATTTTCATCAAGTGCTTGATTTCTCAGTTAGAAGACTCAATTTCTTTCTTTGAACTCTAGACAATCTACGTATTGACCAACAGCCTGAAGAGTCAACATTCAGATAATCTTTCACCATCTTCCATGATAGAGACAACTCAAAGCAATCCATGTGGTTCTTTCTTCCTTTTCCCCTAAAGTGAATTATATATTTTATTGAGAAATGATAAATGAAAAGTTTTGTAAAAATGATATGAGAAATTATATATTGCAAGGGATAAGCCCTTTAGTTCTAGAGTGAGAAACTCCAGTTCTAAAGTGAGAAACCCTATCAACCTCCTCCATACTCTCCTCTCCCAACGTTCATGATCCCTACCAGCTCCTGGATTTTGCCTCCTAGCTTATGAACTTTAAGTTCTAGTAGTAGAAGTTCCTCTATGCGGACCAGTGGAAGAGAGGCCTTATGGAGTCGAGCCCAAGAACCAGATCGACGTCAAGTTAGAGATGGTTCGACAGACTACAGGAAGAGTTACTCGGCTCGAGAATGCATGACTAGCATTCAAAGCAAACTAAGTTCTCCATTAATGAAGCACAAAGAAGACAAGTATAGAGGATGACAAATCTAGACATATCTCCTAAGTTAAGGAGTAAAGGCGATATGATTTTCAAACGGTGTAGCAAGTTTTCTATAACCCATCGAGACATGGAGACAAGACCTAAAGGCGCTACTGGGAGAACATATGACTATCATTCCCACCCCGTTTTGACAAGAGCAAATGCCATTCCCCTCATTAACCCTCGCTTCATCAAACCTCCTCCCCCTGCCCTCAATGGAGATTGGACCCACACTTCTCCCGCCACTCTGTCTGTCACTCTTCACTTCACCGATCTTACGTCGATGTAGTACACTCTCCACATTCAGCTGCCTTAAAGTCATCTTGTCAACCATATTCAATTCTGAAATCTAATTCCATCGAAGGTCCAGTATGTTCCTCCTCCCCTCGTCTATTTAAATTCGACGTATGCTTTCGCTATGGAGATAGGGGCCATTTCAAGCAAAGTTGTAAAAACCCATTGAAGTGTTTTAGATGTTACCAGTTTGGACATGGTTATCGTTCATGTAGGGCCCTATGCAGCACCTTCTTCCTTCTGAACCCCCACCTTTGAAACAATCTCATAGATCATCTTCTCCACCCTCCCAGCCACAAGTGACCTCCTCAACCCCCTCGGTACCCTCCAAATCTCCACCCACTAAAGATCCCACCATTTATATGGAGCTTGAACCTTAAAACCTTCGCTCTACCAAGGTGTTCCTGCCAATTACATTGAAAATGTCTGACATATCTAGCAACTTGGAGAGGGTAGCTTTTGTGGAGTCTTATGGAAGGAAGATCAAGGTGGATGATGTTGCGGTAACTCTCGCACATGCTGCAAAGATCGCCGGATCATGGACGATGAAACACCTTGCTGAAGAAAACCACTTCTTCGTTTCTTACCCTCCAAGGAAGTGTTTCAAAATCTCATGGCTATGGGCCATATTCAAGGGGAGGACTTCTCTCTCATCGTTTCATTAATTTGGGACTAACACAGAAATTCTCGTCCCTACCACCTAAGATTCAAGGTCTGTGCAAGCCTCCAAGGTCCACCCTTGATGTGTTGGAATGTGGACACTATGGCCACCACCATTTCTAGCTTCGAATATCCTTTTCAAGCTAGCAGATCTAGTTTGCAGTGGGATGACATTACAAGCTTCGACATTCAATTCTTTTGCGAAGATCTAACTGATGTCCCTGAGGCCATCGAAGTTATGATTGGCCCTCGCATCTATATAGTCCGAGTGGTCATAAAATTCTCCAGACTTAAAATTTCTCCATTTGAAGACATTGTGTCAAGGGATGAAGACCCTGATGACCTTAATGATGTAAGTTTTGGTTTGGTTCCCTTGCTCACAATCAGTCTCCAGGAGCCAGCTAGAAGCATCACCTTCAGCAACCTGGTTCGGCTTCCTCTGTGACAAGTGCCCAAGGCTCCAATGAAGGTCGGCATCGACGTAACCCTGACTCCCTATCCCTTATCCTTAGTCCAAACCTAGCTCCTCCTACACCATAGAATCCTAGACTTTCATTAACTGTTGCCTCCTGTCCTACAATCTTTTCACCCTCTGTCTTAGCCTACCCTTTTACCTAGTTAACTTATCCCTTCCACATCAAACCTCCAATGGATATCCACTCGTTCAACTTAAAATCCTATTTTCAAATTTGAATGTCCTTTTCATGAACGGCCCGACTCCTAGTGCTAATCCCCTTGAGCTAGCCAACCCCCACCCCACACCCCTAATATCATCAAGACTAATGTAGATCCCATAGCCCCTATACACAAAACACTTGACCCCCCTTTCCAACCTGATCCCATCCCAGTTACCATGATGTTTTCCTCTATGCTGTCGGCCCTAAATAACAAAAGTCAAGAGAAAACTCCTTGTCCTACTCCTAACCCTGGTTATAGCATGAGAAGCCCCAGGCTGAGGGCCAAAAAATCAAAGCTCTTAGGCTCCTTGACCCAAATCTGAATGAACAGGACGTGCTCTTCATCAACTCTCTCACCTCAGGAGATATCATCCAACTCACTAAAAGTTGTGGTGTTTCTGTTACTTCCGAAGGGTCTATTTTGATGCTCAAGCAGATGGAACTCCTCCATTGTAGGGATCTTGCAGTCAAAAAGATCCCATAGAAGGTTGCTTAGTCGTTGGCAATGAATCAAAAATCTTGACACACTATGGCTGCTCTTAATACAGCTGATAATTTTGTGCTTTTGCCGACTGCTGGTTATTTTCCATCGTACACTCTTGCCAACTGCCATGTGTTTTTGCTGACTATGGTGTACTCCCTCCGGCAAGAACCCTTCACCTCAAAACTAAGGAAACACCTCTATTTTGCCTCTTACCTTCAGCTGTGTAGTACTTCCAATAAAAGAGATCCCCTTCTGATAGAACTTTACTCTGCTTTTTATCTTGCTAGCTTCTATCAATGTTTGTTATCCTTTAGCAATCAATGACTATACTGTTTTGGAATGTAAGGGGATTGGGCAGGGCTAAAAAGAGACGGGATATTAAGAACATTGTCAAACTCTCAAAATGTTGGATAGCAAGCTTTCGAGAAACCAAGTTAGAATCTCTTAGCTTAAATATTATTAGATCCACCTGCGAACAAAACCTTTCTGAATGGCATCTTAAAGCTGTGCGGGGTTCAGTGGGTGGGTTGCTAACCTGTTGGGACCGATCACCAATAATTGGTACCCCAAGTTATATTGGTGAATTCTCAATCAGAACTTGCTTCACACATCAAGACAACAACTTTCATTGGTACCATACGAATGTCTATGAGCCGCATTATCGTCACCACCATTCTATCCTCTTCGAAGAACTCCAATATACTATAAGAAATTTGACTATTAGCGATGGCCAATTACCATCGTTAATAGTCATTTTACCATCGCTAATACTATTAGCGACGGCTTACTATCGCTAATTGATGGTCGAAAAAATCTTAGTCGTTAATTATCCTTATTAATAACGAAACTTTTATCCATCACTAATGAAGACTATTAGTGATAACATTAGCGATGGCTAAGTTCCATCACTATTTAATTTCTTATTTTTAAATAAAATTTAAAAAAATAAAAATAATTAGTGATGGCTTTATTGTCGTTAATATCGTTGCTTATAAGTATTAGAGACGGCTCAAGCCATCGCTAATGCCATCGATGATATTTGATTTTATTTTTTAAAAAAAATTATAATAATATATTGTTATTAACGATGGATAAAGCTATCGCTAATGTCATTGGTAATAGTTAATTTTATTTTTAAAAAAATTAATAATAATATTTTTTTAAATCTATTTTAATTAATCATAGTCAATAATGGTTCCTAACATCTATTATAATTAAAATTTCAAGATAATATGATAATTAGAAATAAAAAATTAATTATATTATATTAAAAATATATCAAAAAAATATAATACATCAAAATAAAAAAAATTAGTCTAGATCCTCTTCGTCATCCTCCTCCTCATCCTTTCGCTCCTCTCCAGCAGCTAATGGATGAGAACCAGATGTCCTAGTATTCTGAAATAAAAAAAATAAAATATTATTAATAAGTTTCAATATGGAGGTGTATCTTTCAATATACTCTTTTGATTCTCGAATAGATTATTTATATACATTCTATTCTATGATACAAAATTATAGACACCCCAACCCATCAATTGGAAGGTTAGATTAAATTTTTTGCCCCTAGATTTCCTTCTCCGACTCAAGCCTAAATATGTGAAGTTTCTAAATATAAAAAATTAAAATAAGTAAAAAAATTTACTAATAAAACTATCTGATGTGATGGTTGGGATAGCAAGCCTAGCTAATCGTACAGCTGCAGGTCCTAGAAAATCTCCATGATCGTATTGCAGACGGCATCTCAGAAGCTTTGAGATCGCTGGCTCAGAAGCCTCTGCACGACCTCCTCCACATGCACATTACTCCAAGTCTGGGATGTCGAGATTTGGGAGGACGTCGAAGAGTATTGAGCTACTGAATGATCGAAGCTGTGGTCAAATCCTATGACCCAGCTCTTACTCACCCCTCCAATGACCTTGAGCCATCCCTCAAGGTCAAAGAGGGGATGAGTGGATGGGCCATCACCATACCGTGCAATGACGTACTCCACATAATCCATCTATATAGTTCAGAAATACATTAGTTCATATATATATATCAGATCCTGTAACAACTTAATAAATACAGTTTGAAATTCTTACCACAATCTGTCGCGACCTAGAATCTAAATAATCACCAGTCCTCCTAGACTAGTGTGTGGCCTCCCACAACTGTAGCTGGCCTGATGGATGACCCAGCTACTATATCTACAATAAGTAAATAATAAAATTAAATTAATTAAAGCATATATATAAGAATTTTTATAATTTTAGTGAAGAGTTTTGGTATAAATTTTTTATCAGTCTGTCGATCACAACATATGTGTCGACAGAGCCATCGGTGTGCCTGATCGATCCTGTTGGGCAGTCTGATTCTATTGGACCCTCTGCCATCTACTAGCATGCTTCTTGCTACTCCACTGGTCGCAAGAGATCTTTCCATACATCCACCCGCATACAATGATCCCTATAGGACTTTCAGTCTGATAGTGACTGGGAACCAGAATGCTTGATGGTAGATTGTCGTTGGTTGTGTAGCCCATCTCAAAACCTATGTATGGCCACCTGCTCGAAGATCGGATGGCCAGCCTCCTTATCCTAAGGAGATAAGAATCAATAGTATCCTTATAAGTAGAAGCAAGTGTGTATTAATAAATAGAATACAAATCTCTCATGAATTATTAAATTAAACACTTTTGACTTACCAGGAACATCTCTCAGGCTACATCACGAGCCCCTAACAGCCAACTGGAGAACTCATTTACCAGCCCCGGCATCAATCATTGGATGATCTTGATAATCACATGAGGCATGGAGCTCTCTGTAAATGTGCTGCAAAATTAATTGTGAACAATAAATGTTAGACTCTACAATGACTAAAGTTTAAACATATTTAGTAAAGATATAATACTTATGACTGGCTCTGAATGTGGATGAGCTTTCTATCCTCTGGCCAAGTCAGAGGTGCTGCGAGCCGGGCGGGTCCTCTACCATGCCTCTATATCTAGGAATCAGTTGCTGGTGCGTATGACTGTGGGGTCACTGGTAACCCCCTATCCTTCGAACCTGAGTGCAAAATATCTAATATAAAGAATGTTATATTAGTTAGCAAAGGATAAAATAGCATAAGTAAAAATATCTAAAGTGTTAGAGTTTACCGCAGGGTGTGAGAGGTGCAGAACCCTATGAGCTGGCCTCATGATCGCTCTTTCCTCGAGAACTCTATCCTCTACTGGCACGACTCCGATCTCTAGAAGACATGATGTATAATCTCTAAAAATATAAATAAATAGATTCATCAAATTAATTATACAATTATGGATGGCAATGCAAGATTAATGATTCAAGGATTATATATTTAGCACTACTCATCGACCTCTTCAGATGTTTGGTACTCTTCGGATTCTTCTTCCAATTCTTCCTCTTCTTTCACTTCTTCCTCTTTTTCTAGTTCTTCTTCTTTCTCTTCTTCTCCTTCTTGGATAGGATTGTCCTTCAAAATAAAATCAGTTGGATCTACCTCCTCATATTGGCCATTATGTACAAGAATTCTTAGAGCATCCAACTCGGCATCTATTGAAGACTAATGAAATCCTAATTTTTCATCCTCCTAAAAGCATTCTGATAATTGAAGCTCTTCTTCTTCTTCGAGTGCATAATGAATGGCTCAAGAGTTAATGTTACATACAGTCTACCAATCTTTTCTTCCTCTCTCCCTTAATAGAAAAAGAGTATAATACACTTGAGCAGCTTATTGGGCTAGCTCTCTACCTCGGTATCAAACCAGTTGTCCTTTATATACACACCACTGTTCATTATACTTTTATGTTCTCCATATTGCTGCGTGTGAAATTTGAAACTATTTACAGCCATTATAACATATCACGTATTTTGTTGGCTTGTAAACTAATGGTCTTAGCTTCCTAAGTATGGATTCGCCATCTTATATGACTGGCACATTATAAAAAAAATAAATTAAAAATAATTAAATTAAATTAAATGACAATGATCCCTTACTAGTTGATAGAATCAATTTGTAAATTTCTATGAGCGCTGAGTAAAAATTTCTTCCTCATTTATCATCGGATTGTCCCATCTCAGCATCTCATCATATTGTCTATACATGCATAAGATAAGTACAGTATGATAAGTGATTAAAGAGTTGAGATTGTGATGGATACTTACTCAATATATGGATCGACCTCTGTGTAGTTTAGTAAAATATATATCTCTATCTGTCGAAGTTCAGTATTGATCAATATCCGACAAACCTCATGACCAAATTCACGAGTAGGATAGGCAAATATTAAGATCTCCGTCTCTTATCCCTCACCACCATCATCAAGGTCGATCCACTTGAGTCAGCTTTGTCTGTACACTAGAATTAAATTAGTATCGGCTAAAATTTAAAATTTTTTTATTATATACAAGGAATGCCGTACCGGACCGAACTGTCCAGTACGGGGTGGGCCGAACCGTCCCGATGAGTAATCGAGACAGTTCCGACATGCAAAACGGCACACGCCGATGGTGAAGAAGAAAAGAGAGAAAAAGAGAAAAAAAGAGGAAGAGAAAGAGAGAGGAAGAAAAAGAGGGAGGAGGTCCGTCGGAGGGGCCGTCGGAGGGCCTCCGATGAGCCACCGTGGCCGTCGGACGGCATAAACATCTTCCGCGGCTCCACATGTGGAACAGAAGCGATCTTCCCCTGTTTCTCCTTTTTTTTTAAATGATTTTCAAAATGAAGCCGGCATGTTGTTTGCTGGCTTCACTACGACATGCCGGCTTCATTTTAAAAAATATTTTTTTAAAAAAAAATAAAAAATAGGAGTGGATCATCTCTGTTCCACGCACGGAGCTACGAGAGGCGTTTACATCACCCGACGGCTATGGCGGCCCTCCGGAGGCCCTCCGACGGCCCCTCTAGCAGACCCCCCTCCTTTTTTTTTCTTCCTCCCTCTCTCTATTTCTTTCTCTTTCTCTCTTTTTCTTCTCTAATTCGACTTTGTTTTTCTTCATCGGTTCATCTCGATTCAGAATGGAACAAAAGCATACCAAACCGTACTGCCGGTCAGTCGATCCGACCATCGATATCGGTTCCACAGATCTTGATTATATAAGCCTCCACAATAGAACCTTCGACTCGGGCTTTGTTTTTCATTTTTTTCTTGAGACTGTGCATGTATCTTTCAAATGGATATATCCACCTGTACTGTACTACTCCCTTCACTCTAGCTTCATACGTTAGATGAATCATGAGGTACTCCATGGAGTCAAAGAAGCTAGGAGGCAATATCTTCTCCAACTTGCATATGATCTCTACACTGCTAGCCTCAAGACTAGATATGTGGTTAGTGGATAGTTCAATAGCATAAATATCTTTGAAGAAAAGGCTAAGCTCAGTCAAAAAACTTCATATGGAGTTGGGAAGGAGATCACGCGAAGCCAATAGGAGTAATCGGTGCATGAAGACATGGCAGTCATAGCTCTTTAGCCCATAAAATCTGTAATCTTTGACGTTTATATACTGAGCTAGATTATTTGCATAACCATCTAAAAATTTAAGACTTTTACATTATTCACAAATATTCTTTAACTACTCTCTTGTTAAGGTACAAGATGCTTTCGGCTTCAAAATTTTTTCAGACGATACCTCAACCAGCTCTAACAGAGGATGCTTGCATATATTCTTCGTATCTGCTCGAGCCTTGGGATTGTCCTTCATCTTTCTCTTGACATCTATAACAGTATAGAAAATATTATTGAATACATTCTTCTCAATATGCATGACATCAAGATTATGATGGATCAAATTGGTGGACCAATATGGCAATTCCCAGAAGATATTTTGCTTCACCCAGTTATGAGTTCTACTGAACCTCCGAGGCTTCTGCTTGTCAAATAGCATGCCAAACTGGACTTCATCCAATTGGAATATTATCTGAAATACTTTCATACCACTGAGACATGGGGGTGCATGGTCCTTCTCTATCTTATTCCTCCTAAAACTATCTCGCTGCTTTCGGAAAGGATGATGCTCGAAAAAGAATTGACGATGATAATCGAACCAACAGGGCTTATGACATGCTTAAGCTAAAATAATTTTAGCTTCCCATAAGTGCTCCATCTTGACAGCATCCCATAAGCAGAAAAATCACTAATGGTCCACATCAATGCAGTGTTCATTACAAAATTCTACTTCTTCAATGCATCAAAAATACATATACCATCGAATCATAAGAATTTCAGCTCATCAACAAGAGGTCATAGATATACATCAATACTTCTATCAGGATGTCATAGTCTAAGAATGAGTAATGTAAGAAAGATATTATGTTCTTTCATATACATCTCAGGTAGAAGATTGTATGGAATAATAAAGATTGGCTAACATGAATAAGGGTCTGCTGCATGACTGAACGATGTAAAGTCATACATAGATAGATCCAGTTAGACATTGCATGATTTTTGAGCAAATAAAGGGTAACAAGCATCAAATTGCTTTCATGCCTTACTATTCGATGAATGATTCATCATATCAAAATATTTATGAATCCCTTCTTTGTACTATCTTATCTATCCAACAATATTCTGGGACAAGTAAAGCCTCCGAAGCCTAGGAGTGAGTGGAAGGTATCAAAAAATCTTATATGGTATGCCCTTTTAATTTCTACCTTCTTGCCTTGGCTTAAATCGACTTTCATCGCATACATCACATGAGCTCTTTAGTTGGTCCTCCTTGTAAAAAAGTATGCAATCATTATGGCATGCATCTATCTTTTCATATCCCATGCCTAACTTTTTCACTATTTTCTTTGAAGCATAGAAGCTTCCAACAAACTTCTCATCCTTGGATAGCATCTTCTTTATTATTGCTACCATCCTATCATAATCCTTGACCGTCATATTAAACTCGATCTTTAAATTCAACAACTCTAATACTGCTGATAATGCAATATGTATTTCACATCCTGATCATAGTGGTTCATCAGTATCTTTCAGCATACAATAGAAATCATCACTATCAGCTTCTAGATCATCCTCTATATCTCAATTAAATTCAGAACCAGTCACATCCATAACTATGTCTACCATTCTATCTATGTCCCTATCCTGCTCACTTCTAATCCTTATAATTTTTTTTTTTTGTCTCTTCATGCAAGTACCAATGCTTGTAGTTGGACATAAATCTACTCTTATACAAATGGATAGTAATTGTATCTCTATCAAATATTTTTGTATTGCCACATCTGTTACAAGGACAACGAGCCCATCCTTGATGCAACAGTACTGCATTTCCAACAACAAAATTGCAGAAGTACTCTTTATCCTCCTTATATTCAGCAAAAATCATCCCATCGACTACTCGACGGTCCATCCAACTACGGTCCATGACACACTATCTAAAAATTTGACATATACATAAATACAAAGTAAGTGCTAATTAATTATTTTATCATTTAAAATAACTTACAAGATAAATACATCCTATCATCTACTAATAGGTATAGAAGGTCCTATCCCATTCAAAAAATATATTAATTCTATAGGTCAATCATCGTAATCAAACGATATGCAACAGTGATCGAAAAAAATTCAATAATATTTTTTCTTAGTTCTTCCCACACAGCTGAAAATGTGTGGAGAGAACTAAAGAAAAATACTATCCGAAATTTCTTTCAAATTTTCAACATATTGTTTGATTGCTGTAATAACCTATAGAATTACTTACATTTCCCAAACTGTCCATACTAGACAATCAATTGATCAATATACATAATTTTTCTATCTGTATAAAAATATATAAATATACAAATATAGTAGAATATATACATTAATCATAAGATAGGTCTATGGTTCCATGCAATATAATTTTTTTTAAAATCAATACCTAATAATTACTTAAATTAACACCCAATAATAGGATGCCATAGAATATGCACTCGGTCCTTATGCGAGGACTGGTTGCCCAGGACACCGACTGGGACTCGAGGCCTGAGCACACAGGGCATGCCCCAACCCCATGTTTGCAATGCTGTGCAGCACCTTTCATCGGCCTGAGTGCATCCTAGATGCCTTGGACTCTAGGTAGGACCCAAGGCCCGAGCGCGTAGGGCACGCCCCGACCCCATGTTTGCAATGCTACCCGAAACCTTCCATCGACCTAAGAGCAAAGGGTGCACAAGGGCTGGATGCCTTGGACACCAGCTGGGATCCGAGATCCGAGTGCGCAGAGCACGTTTCAACCCCGTATTTGCAATGCTGCTCGACAGCTTCCTTCAATCCGAGTACTCTGCATGAGAAAACTCAAGTCTCATGCTTCTAATTAATTAACTAATTAATTAATTAAACATCTAACTAATTAATTAAATTAATATTTAATTAATTAATTTTTAATATATAATTAAATTTAATAAATATAATTTAAATAAAAAATAACTTTTAGTGATGGTACTATCCGTCACTAATGCCATCGCTAATACTCACAACAGAAGGTGGGCTGTCATTCAGGGACTGAGGGATAAGAGAATAGCTAGAAACGAGATGCTGGCTCGAGGATGAAACACTGGCTCGGTGATGTGGCCGCGGAGATGAGGGTGCGGGGATGCAGGCTCGGGTTTGTGGGGTCGGGCCGGTGGGGTCGATCCAACCGCGGGTGTGGAGGGAAGCAGGCTCGAGGCCGCAGGGTCAGGCCAGCAATGTCGGGGTCAGTGGGGTTGGGGCGGCCGCGGGCATGGAGAGACATGGGCTCGGGGCCGCAGGATGCTAAAGGGATGGGGTAGAGAAGGAGGGGGCGTTTGGACGTCGGTGAGAGGATGAGTCGCTGGTGAGAGGAGAGGATGAGGGAAAAAGAGGGAAGGGGGGTTTGGGCACCGACGAGAGGGGGCTGAGGGGGGTTTGGGCATCGGTGAGAGGAGGGAAGAGGAGAGAGATGAGGAGCATGCGAGAGAAATTTTTTTTCACTCACACTTGGGTATGTGTGGCGGATTATTAGCAATGGCAAGTCCTCGTCGCTAATACCGTCGGAAAAACTATTAGTGATGGCAAAATCTATCACCAAAAATGGATAGCTGTTGTTAATACTTTTATTAGGGATAAAAATATTTTTTATAATTTTTAAATAAATTTTTTTAAAATTATTAGCAATGGTGAAGAGTCGTCACTAATGTCGTCGGTAAAACTATTAGCGATGGCAAATTCAGTCACTAGAAATAGAGAGCCGTTGCTAATACATTTACTTATAATTATAATCAAAAAAAAATTTAAAATTTTAAATTTAGTAGCAACAGCAAAAGCCATTGTTATTGGTCATCTTCCATCGCTAATATATAGTACTAACGACGACAGAAATATCATCACTAAAATCTGTCACTAATAACTTTAATATTTTAAAAAATATTAATATTTTAAAAAATTATTAATTTTAAAATTTAAAGTCTATATTCATTATTTATTATCTAAATAGTTATCATTAGAGTATTGTCATAAAAGATTATCTCGATCCGATAGCCCTACGTATGTCGATCATTAAAATTTAATTTTGACGGTCACAAATGATCGCATAATGATCTCATAGATAGAGACCACTGACGGATCTGAAAACTTACAATGATAATTTTGATAATATTTGTAGTATATTATTAAAATTTTATTTCAATCAAAAATTATTATCATGGTCAATTTAGTATGGGATGATTTGGACCGTTAAATGAAAAATGAATGATCGAAAGACCAAACAGCATCTGATTATAAGATAATTTTTTAGATAAATAATCTTTGCTACTATTTTGATCATTTGTCAGATGGTAATCATAAAATTTAAATTGAGCATATATGAACGATCCAAAATTATATGTCTCTTGATACTCATTCTTAAAGTCCTTAAGTAATTATATTTATACTTTTGTAAGATCTGCTTAATATGGATTGTTCATATATGTACAATTTAAATTTTATAATCATCACTATACAAATGATTAAAATAGTAACAAAGATCATTTATCTAAAAAATCATCATAATCGAATGCCATTTGGCCTTTTGATCACTCACTTTTTATATAACAGTCGAAATCATCTCATACTAAATTGACCATGATAATGATGTTCAATTAAAGTAAAATTTTGATAGTGTACTATAAATATCATTGAGATCATCATTATAAGTTTTTAGACCCATCCATATCTTTATCTATCAGATCATCATGAGGTCGTTTGTGGCTGTCGAAATTAAATTTTATTGATCGACATAGCTAGGGCTATCAGATCGAGATGATCTTTTGTGATGATACTTTAATGATAATTATTTATATAATAAATAATAAAAATAATTATTTATCATTGCTAATAAGTTTGATAAATAAAAAAATATTTTTTGTGATGATAATTTTCATCGCTAATAGTGCCATCACTAATGATTATTAGCAACGGCTCATTTTGTTGCTAATACTCTTTTCACCGTCACTAATAAGTTTAATAAATAAAAAAAAATTTGAGATGGCTAAATCCAATGCTAATAGTGCCATCGCTAATGATTATTAGCGATGGCTAGCGCCATTTCTAATACCCTTTCCACCGCGCTAATAAGTTTAATAAATATTTTTTTTATGATGGTTTATTTTTGGTTGCTATTTCTTATCAATAAAAATTGTTATTAGAGATGGCAAAAATGCCATCTCTAATAGCCATCGATAAAAAAATTATTAGCGATGAAATTATTACCATTGGTAATGCCGTCACTAATATCCTTTATTAGTGACAATTAAAACATCGTTACTAATAGCCATCGCTAATACTTTATTTTCTTATAGTGATACATCAAAGAGCACACTCAAGGAACTTGGGTGGTTATGAGAGATTTCAATGTCACCAGCTTCAACTCGAAAAGGCGAGAAGCAACTAGCAGCCGAGTAGCTTCAAAAAAATTCAATGATTGTATCAATCACTTAGAACTGATTGAGATCAATGCTCCCAACAAAAAATACACATGGATAAATTTTAGGAAAGAAACCAGCTTAGTAAAACTAGACAAACATTTTGTTTCAGTGGAATGGCGTATTCATTACCCTCAGACCAACCTCAGCCCCCCGATAAGAATCACAACTGATCATACCCCTCTCCTACTTGCTTTTACTGTTAATCTTTCGACAGGTTTCAAACCCATCAAGTCTTTTCGGTTTGAAAATGTTTGGTATCATCAGCAAAACTTTCAGACCCTAATTGAATCTTGGTGGACTTATGCTCCTCCTTCCACGGATGGTGTGGCGAACTTGGTATCTAAGTTATGCTTTCTTCACTCTAAACTAAGAATTTGGAGCAAGAAAAGTGTAGGAAACATCCAAAGTCAGAAAAAAAATGATAGAAAAGAAGATTGAGAACCTTGATACCTACGAAGAAGACAGAAATCTAACAATTGAAGAGAGAAATGAAAGATCTTACCTCAAAACACAACTGGAGACACTACTTCAATATGGAGAAACTTACTAGAGACAACGATCGAGACAACTATGGCTGGCTGACAGAGACAGAAACATCAAAGTTTTTCATATTAGTGCATCAAACAGACAACGGAAGAACTTCATTTCAGAAATCCAAAAGGATGGCAAAGTTTTTTAGAATCAAGCAAACATCCACTTGGCTCTTCTTGAATACTATACAGAGTTACTAGGTTTGGCTGAAACTCCAATAGTGGAAGCTGAATGGGAGGTACTGTACCCTGACAATCCGGTTGATTTCAATCCATTAGATAGGCCCTTCTCTAAGGCTGAAATCAAAGCAGCCATCTTCAATCTTCCAAGCGACAAAGGACCTGGACCTGATAGATTTTCAATCTCCTTCTTCAAGAAGCACTGGCTAACAGTTAAATCGGACATGTTAGCCTTCTTTGAAGAAATCCACAGATCACCTTCAGACCTATCCCATATCAACTACACCAACATTATCCTTATCCCTAAGAAAACTGGATACCCTAATGTCCGTGACTTTCGGCCTATCAGTATGGAAGGCAGCATTATTAAAATTCTACCGAAAGTGTTCTCCACAAGATTGGGTCGCATCATTGACTTGCTCATCTTGAAAAATCAATCGGCCTTCATCAGGCACAGATCGATATTCAAAAGCTACATAACAGCAGCTGAAATTGACTGATACTGCAAGAAATCTAAACAAAAAGGATTACTCAATAAGGTTGATTTCGAGAAAGCCTTCGACAGTGTCTCTTAGTGATTTCTCAACATTCTTCTGAAAAAAAGAGGTTTTGGTCCAAGATGGAGGAGGTGGATACTTTCTATGATGCAAACAAACACATCCTCTCTCATTATCAACGGAGCAATCGGTAAATCCTTCAGCAATAAGAGAGGATTAAAATAAGGCAATCCTCTCTCTCCCTTTTTATTTATTCTCATTGCTGATGTTTTAAACAAAATGTTTAGTAGAGCATCTACTAACAACCTCATAAGCGGTCTAGGCCCTTTTCAATCCAATGAGAGCATCTGTCGATTGCAATATGTGGATGACACAATCATTTTTTGCAAGGCCATGAAGAAGAATGTCAATATTCTAAAAATTATCCTATACTCCTTTGAACTTCTCACAGGTTTGAGAATTAACTTCAGCAAATCCAGTGTTATAGGACTAAGTTTGCCACCAGAAGAAACAACTGCCTTTGTCCGGATGCTTGGTGATGAGTACTGAAAATATATCAATAAAAGAATTAATTTATACAATAATTTATATTTATTTTATAAGAATTGATATTTTTATTTATCTTTTATAAAAAATATGATCATCAATAAAAAAATTTTAATTTGTAAGTTAAAAGAAAAAAAAATTGAAGCAAATCAGACTTAAAACGGATTCAGAATCAAGATCCAAAGGCAAGCTGAAAATAGGCTCAAATTGGATTCAAAATCAATTCAAACTGACTCAAACCTAATCCAATTAAATTGCTCAGTGCACGATGGACCGACCAGTTGGTCCATGGAATCAGGGGTGCAGTCTAGAGAAATTTGCCCGATCTACAATCACTGTCTACAGGGGTGGGCTGGCTCTGTGCGCTGATTAATAGCTGAGATCGCACTAAACATGCAATCGGATGGCCAATAACACTCCAACCCATATCCAGTGGTGGTGGCCCACATCCTTTGCACGATCCAATGGCTCTAGATGAATTTAAGGTGAGATCGAATGGCTATGGTCATTATTGATTGGGAAAACTAAACCAGAGATGTTTCTTAGCACCATTTGATGATCCAAAACCATCCGCAGACATGATCCGACGGCTGATGTTGATTTCGATCTGATTAAGGCATGATGCGGTAATTTTTTGGACTGATCTGGAGCGTTGATGCAAGATCCGATGGTCAGGAAGCTGTGACGCAGGTTGAACATGATTTTGACAAGATTTGGGACTGTTTTCCATCAAAATTTGAAAAAAAAAAATCCATCTATAAAAGGGAAGTCTGGGAACAGTAGAAAAAAGGTAAAAAAATAGCAAAAAAAATAAGAAAAAAATTAAAAAAATTAAAAGCGGTGTAGGGATCCAAAAAGAAGAAGAAAAGCTAGTTCACTCCATTAAGTATGAAGAAAGGACAAAAGATCATCAACCATCTTCTCGATGAAGCTGTACCGATCAACTTTAGATCTTTATTATAGTTTTATTTTATTTTATTATTCTTTTAAAGTTTTTATAATTGAACTTCAATTTTAATTAATGCAAAATATATTTTTATATATTTTTAAATTTTTAATATTTTTTTATTATAAGTAGAAACTAGGATCTAGATAGTAGATTTTAGTACCAAATTTATTTTTTATACTTTTAATTTTTATTTTTTAATTTAAATTATTTTTTTAAATTTTTTAAAAAAAATAAAATTTTTAAATCAAAATTTTTGTCTTCTCCGTGGCTTCGACCCAACTCGCTACTCTTTATGCATTTTTTATTTTTTTAGAAGTCGAATTTAATTTGATAATCATGATATCCTAATGTCAACATCACAATATTATCAATTTTTGGTGCTGTTGTCGGAAAAAGCAGTAATTTTAATATTTAATTTTTTTAATTTTTTTATAAATATAGCTTACTAATTTTTTTTATTCTTTTTTGCTGAAATAAATAGAAAAAATCAAAAAAAAGATAGAAAGCTTTCAATTTTGCTTGATGAGATCAATCCTAACCAAAGATTTTTTTTCTTTTTTTAACATTAGTTACTTTCTTTCCAAATTAACTTAAAAATAATCCATCTAAACCTAATTGAAACTTCAGCACAAGAGTAGAAACCCTAATTGCTTAGAGCATCCATCATTTAGATTTATATTTTTTGGTGATTGCTAGAGCTAAGGTAAGCTTTTTAAGTTTAATCAGTTTCATACATCTAATTTAGTTACATAGAATCCTTTGTTTGAAATTAGTTGTGCATATTCATCTCAAATCAACTGAAGAGCAACATCCATTAACAAAATAAGATGAGGATTTCATCACCTTTTCTTAGTCCAAAAATAATCAACCAGCATCTCGCATTAACCCAAGCCTAATTAAAATTCAGTAAATGTTGACCCCTAAGATCAATTGAGTTCAATTCGAGTATTATGATGAAGTTAAGTGCAAAGTAAGTTTAGACTCACTCTTGAAACTGGTGTTTAAGGCAAGAGGTTCAAAAGGCTAAGCCTAAGTAGGCTCATAGTTATTTAATTGATTCTGTTAGCTTATCTGGCCAATCCAATTAGTGTCTAAGGTAAGCAATGGGGGAACTCCCATGTCCTCACCTCCTACTTGGCTAGTTGAAAGATGTGAGAACAGACCCAACTTGTATCTAGGCTGAGCTATTTTATATTGAACTATTAGGTCTAAGAAACTCGTAAGTGTCTACGTTTAATTGTTTGCTAACTTGCTTGCAATTGAAAAAAAAATTCAAACCACATACATTAGGGTTTGTACTGGTACATACATGGTAGAAGATTTTTTTCTAATCTAGTTGAATCCAATCCTGAAATTGAATGGCTGATCCATATTAAATCCGACAATCAAATGGCTGAACTACCTAGATAAATAAAAAAATACTTTATTCCTTCCATCAAAAATTTATCGACTTGTATCTACTTACTTGATATTCCTGCAAGCCATTATGAGATCAAATCGACCACAATCCAGATGCTCCCATCTTTCTATGAAAACACCAATGAAGATCCTTACAAGCATCTAGATGAGTTCTCAAAAATCTATTCCACGGTGAAGATCCAAAATTTTTTTGATGATGTATTTAGACTGACCCTATTCCCCTTCCCGCTTAAGGACAAAGTCAAGACTGGCTTAGCACAATAGGAAGACCAATCTGAACTGGAGCTGAATTGCAGCATGAATTTCTTAAGAAATTCTATCTCATAGATCGAACCAACACTATGAGGCAAGCCATCACTAGATTTGCTCAACTTTCAGAGGAACAAATTCATGAATCATGGGAGAGACTTAAGAAACTTCTTAGAAAATGCCCACACCATGGTCTACTTAAGTGGCAAATTGTTCAAATTTTCTATGAGAGTTTAGGAGACCAATATAGACCGATGGTAGATACATCCTGTGGAGGTGCATTCATGAGCAAGAGTGAGGATGAAGCCTATGACTTGTTTGAAATCTTGAGTGAAAATTTGACCAATCATGCTTCATTATCTTCCTATGAAAGGTCGATCCCTCATCAAAAATGGACAATCTATGAGATTGAATATTCAGACTCTAGTTCTAAGGCTGACTTGAACTTGATAGCTCATAAATTAGATAAAGTCGACTTTTTTGACCAAAAATTAGATCAAATTCTAGTTCTAGGTCAACAATCTCCTACACAATACATACCACTTTTCAATTATCAAGAGATTTATTCTATCTGTGCTAGCCTAGCCTATTATATGAGTGAATGTTCCATGACTGCACAGTTTTTATCTTTTATCCAAGAATAAGTTCAAGCTGTCCAAGGTTACTTCAAGCCTGTTAATGATCCATTCTCAAACACATATAACTAAGATTGGAGGAACCATCCTAATTTTTCCTAGAGAACTCAACAGACTCAGGCTCAAATCCAAATGCTATCTATGCAAAACTTTTAAAATAGGCCCCAATATTAGAAATATGCTTATAATAGAGGTAAGCCTGGTCAGTCTATCCAGTCACCATATTACAATCAGCCATCATACCCACCTCCTCAACAAATCAATCTAACTGATGATAGGTTTAATCAAGATGATTATAACCCAATAGCAATCCATCGTCAGGCTAGAAACACAAATAGATCAGTTAGCTAAGTCTACTATGAGGAGAGAACTAGATCAATTGCCGGGCCAACTAATATCGAATTTTAAAAATAACCCACCCACCCACCAACCACCTGGACCTAGTCATCAATCCAATGTTCCATCTAGGAATCCTCAATTTGAAAATGCCAAAGTAATTTCTGAGCTTAGTAGTGGTAGGATCTTAAGGATCCATACCAAGGTCAGGTGAGAGAGGCTAGTACTAACGCTAGCCAAAATATAGACTTAAAAGAAGAGGTTAGTATGGAGACTAACCATATAGAAGAACTTGAGCCCAAAACTAGTATAGATGTTGGTTCCAATTTGAGTGAGAATAATAAAGGGAAGAAGAAAATGGATAAGTTATCCGAGATATATAAACCTAGAGTTTTATTTTCTTCAGTCCTAGAAGTTAGTTCTTCCTCTTTAGAATCACCACCTCCTTCAAAATTGAAATCATCTTTGATCATACCTGAGTATCCATGTTTAGAATCAAGTGACATCCTTCTGGTACCTATTACATTGAACTCAATTCCTAACCCAAAAATTTAATTCATGAGTATTTTAAAAAAATAAATAGGAGAAATTCTCAATAGACAAGGGTCTATGAATGGATTTATAAATTATTTTCTTAAAATTAGAAAAATAAAAATATCTAAGAATGGGGATGCAAACTACTTTCTAAGGATTGGCAATAAAATACTAAAATTTATCAATAAATTGATTGTAGGCCATCTTTCTGAGATTGACAATCCAAAACTATTAAAATTTATCAATCTAATATTTGATATGGGATAAGCAGAATCTGCATGGTCTAGCTGAAGACGGTAAATTTAATACTTTCTGGAAGGCAACCCAACTTCTATTTTTTGATATCCTTTGTATTTTGTTTAGGTTAATCGAATCTTGCTTAGTATCTTTTATAGAAATTTGAAGATAATATTGACTAAGTTGGAAGGAAAACTAAATTTTAAAAAAAAAATTGGATCAGATGACATCTCTCCTTTTCTTTCTTTTTGTCTGCATCCTTTTATTTTTTTTACTCCATTAAGGACAATGTCGATTAAATTAAGGAGAAGAATAATAAAAAAAATTTAAGTCCTTGAGTAAGTTAGTGTTTAGCATTTAAGCACCTGATTATGCTTAAGAATCGAGTTAAATCAAATAATTTTTTTTAAAAAAATATTAATGCACAGACCAGAGAGTTTGTAAGATATCGAGGATCAAGTATTAAGAAAATCTAATAAAAAGTTAAGTTTAAAATATTAATATTTTTTTCTTGAGTATTTTTAATTTTTCCTACTAGCATCAAAGAAGAGTTTACTTTCTATGAGCTTGTGTAGGATAACTATACATTTCTTCATAAAAATAAAAAAGAAAAAAAAATATTTTCAAATACTTCATGCTGAGTAACTGGGTCTCTTTGCCTAAGCAAGTATTGAGTTTCGTATCGAAAGATATGAAAAGCAAACAAGCTCTGTTGTAAAGCTAGTTTTAACTCGTAGCCTATTTGATTTGAACAAGTAAGTTCGAGAGATATTTTATACCTAGTGTCCTAAAGCCATCTGGTTCGGAAGTCATTGGCTGAAAGCTCGCTACATGGGTCAGATAGAAAGCTTAAGAGATTAAGACATTTAATAACGATACAACATTAAAAAAATTAAAAAAATTAATAAATGAAGGATGAAAATAATAATACACTTGCCCATATGAAGATTAATAATTTGGAGATAAAGGTAGAGACAATTTAGAAAAAGGTCAGAAAAAATTTAATGTTCTTCACTTAACTTTCATATTGACTAGTACTAATACTCCAATGACATACCTCACTCACGCTTTACTGAACATCAGTGACTTTTTTTTTACCTGATAAAATTTGAAGCTCTAAGTTAAAAGATACTTAACTCTAAATTTTTTCTTTACTCGAGGACGAGCAAAGTTCAAGCAGGAAGATGTAATGAGTACTAAAAATATATCAATAAAAGCATTAATTTATATAATAGTTTATATTTATTTTTTAAGAATTGATGCTTTTATTTATCTTTTATAGAAAATATGATCGCCAATAAAATGATCCTGATTTATAGGTTATGAAAGAAAATTTGAAGCAAATCGGACTTAAAATAGATTCAGAATCAAGACCCAAAGGCAAACTGAAAATGGGCTCAAAATCAATTTAAACCGGCTTGAACCTAACATAATTAAATCACTTGGTGCACGATGGACCGATCGGCTGGTCCATGGAATCAGGGGTGCGGTCCACAAAAATTCGTCCAGTCTACAGTCGCAGTCTACAGGGGTGGGCTGGCTCTGTTTGCTGATCAATGGTTGAGATCATGCTAAACACATTATCAAATGGCCAACAGCACTCCAACCCATATCTAGCGATGGTGGCCCACATCCTTTGCACGATCCAATGGCTCCAAATGAATCTTAGGTGAGATCGGACGGTTGTGGTCATTGCCGGTCGGAAAAACTAAACCAGAGATGTTTTTAAGCACCATCTAATGGTCCAAAACCATCCACAGATATGATCTGAGGTCTGATGCAGTGATTTTTTGGACTGATTTGAAGCGTTGATGCGAGATCCGACGGTCAGAAAGCTGTGACGCAGGTTGGATACTATTTTGACATGATTTGGGACTCCATTTTCCACCAAAATTTGAAAAAAAATCATCTATAAAAGAAAAGTCTGGGAACAGTAGAAAAAAGATAGAAAAATAGTAAAAAAAATAGAAAAATTAGAAGAGGTGTAAGGATCCAAAGAGAAGAAGAAAAGAAGTCAGTTCACTCCACAGAGTACGAAAGAAGAAGGAGAGATCGTCAACCATCTTTTTAATGAGGCTGCATCGATCAACTTCAGATCTTTATTAAGATTTTATTTTATTTTATTATTTTTTAAAATTTTTATAATTAAATTTTAATTTTAATTAATATAAAATTTATTTTTATATATTTTTAAATTTTTATTATTTATTTTTATTACAAGTAGAAGCTAGGATCTAAATAGTAGATCTTAGTACCAAGTTTATTTTTTTCACTTTTAATTTTTATTTTTTAATTTAAATTACTTTCTCAAAATTTTTTTAAAAAATCAAAATTTTTAAATCAAAAGTACTGTCTTCTCTATGAATTTGATCCGACTCGCTACTCTCTATGTATTTTTAATTTTTTTAGAAGTCAGATTTAATTTGATAATCATGATGTCCTAACGATAATATCGTGATATTATCACTTGAAAGTTTTGTTGGTTAGTTTCTGGTTGATTATCCAGGCATACCCCTCCATAGCTTATCCTTAAAGGTGCACAATTAGAACTTCATACTGGAAAAATTGGATAAGAAGCTGGCCGATGGAAGTCAAAGGTCCTATCTATAGTTGGTCGAAGAATACTTATAAGTTCAGTGCTCAATGCTATACCAATCTACTGGATGTTAGTCTTCTTTCTCCCATAATCAATGTTACAAAAAATCAACATTGCCTCCAGGAACTTCTTATAGGGAGGAGGTGAACACTGTGAAAGAACCAAATTCTTTGAAAATTGATCAATGGTTTGTTGTCCAAAACGCATGGGAGGGTTGGAGATTAGAAACCTCAAAATCCTAAATCAATCGCTGGTTATGAAATGGTGGTGGAACTTCTTCTCTCAGCATGGAAGACCTTGGAAGAATCTAATAAAGAGCATCTACTATAAAACCAGGTTACAGTTATCACCTCTTAGCATATCTTACAAAGGTGCTTTACCATTTTAGAGGGGTGTTATCAAACTTGGTGGCATCTTCCAAAATTTTGCCACTTCAATGATAGGTAATGGTAAGAACACATCCTTTTGGCATGATACCTAGTTAAAAGACAAGCTATTAAACTCTCTCCCGTCGAACCTTCATGCTCTTGCAATCAACCCTTGAACTAGCATTAATGGCTTCCTCTCTAATGAGAACTGGCTCTCAAACTTTAGCCGATCACTCAGCTTTGCTGCCACTGAAGAATATATCAAACTTATCGAATATTTGTCATACACAAATCTATCAGAGGAAGAGGATTTTATGAAAATGGAGTAAAACAACAAAGTACTCGATCAAAAATTATTACTTGTTCCTGATTGATGGAGGAGTTCACCAGGCAATTGGACAGACACTGTGGTCACTGCTACTTTCTGAGAAAGTTAAGGTTTTTGACTAGCTGACCTTCCATGATAAAATTTTGACAGCTGAAAATTTGAACAAAAAGGGAGTGTAGGTTACGCAGCTGTGTCACCTTTGTTATAGGAGCAATGAAATCACTAACCACCTTCTTCTGTCTTGTCCTTATTTTACAACTCTATAGATATTGGTAACCCAAGGTTTGTGCTATCCACAACTCCCAAACAGTATCTCTCAAGTTTGGAAGGATTGGATTAAATTATTTTCTGACAAAGAATGAGTTAGAGCCTCCGTTTCTTTTCCCCTTACATCACATTGGTTGATTTGGAGAAAATAAAATAACCGAATCTTCCGATTCAAAGCATACTCAGTTTTAGAAATAGCAAAGAAATCTACCCAGGTCTTTGAAGAATGGACAACAAGAACCAAGGGTCTAAGAGGGTCAAAAAACTCAAAGTTGTTGAAGAACTAAAACGAATATAGTCGCACACCTCAAATTCGAGAAACTTATGGGCAGTTGGATCCTCTACATGGGAGAATGAACATGTTAACCACCAAGAGTCTTGATCGAAAAAATATCGATAAAACGAATCTGTTGGATTTGCTGATTTGCTGGCCTCTTCTATCTTCCTTTTGTACTTCTCCGTTCTCTCATACGCTTGGTCCTGAGAATACTCTAAATCACTATCTCAGACAAATATGTAAATATTGATATTAAATTATAATATATAGCCCTGAGGGAATATCCCTTTCCTCTTTTTTTTTTTCTTTTTTTTTCTCAAAAAGATATGAGAAATTATACATCGCATTTAGGATTTGCAAGTTTAGAAGGATGATAAAGGATAGAGTTAGAAAGGTTGCCGGTTTTAATCGGGCAATACTATTAAAAAGCCTATACAGGGCATAGTGAGTGACTTGCATATTTTTTATTGGTTATGTGTTGGTCTAGGTAATTGGGATTTACATGGTGGGTTAAGGCGAAATTTTAAGTTTGTGGATGATAACTGATAGGTGGGGGACGGTCTTACTTTAGATCCAAAGGCACAATTGAGGGTTTGTCGTTAGGTGTGCTAAAGAAAACTTGGACTCAGGATTCCAAATATTATATTCATAGAGCATTTTCAGAACAGTTGCAGCCAGTTCACAAAGCGGTCCAAGAAAATTAATGAACTTTACCATTATTTTTTTAGAGAAGTTTATGATCAGGGAGATAAATGAAACACTTAGCATTGTTAAAGGCTGGTTCCAGAAGCAATTGAATCTTGTATATTTGTTAATTTGATGTGGAGTACCGTACTAAGTAGCTTTAGGTCCAAGCCAGGAAACTCTTAGCATTGTTAAAGGTCGGATTCAGAAGTAATTGAATCTCATATATTTTTTAATTTGATATCTGAGTATCAAAAGAGAAAACTTTCCATTTTAAATATCTTTTATATTAAAATCTTTTATTTTCTTTCTGTAATCTTTTTTTCTAGAGATTGATTGGCCTAAACATCCCATTCTCTTGCTGTCTCGCCATGCCTTACAAAATTGCTGCAATCAAGAGTTGGTCCATCTTTTCCTTTAACCCCTCTCTGAACTATCAACCATCATTCATTTTTTCTCTGTTATCTAATTGATAATTACTGGCATTTAGCCATCTTTAGATGCCTTTTTTTTTCTTGTGATTATACTCTTATCCTATTTGTTCCCCTCACTGCCACATTTAACTTAGTTGTTAAGAGTAGAGGTTGCATGGAGTTCTTGTAGTTGCAAAGAGAGTGATATTCCAAGTATATGATATACTTCCGAAATAAAGTAATATTAAGCATCCAAAAGGTTGCGGCATGTCGAGCTAAGGTTGGTCATTGGTGTCATAAAACTCAAATATAGGTTAGGATAGGTTGTATCCAGTCTTGCCCTATAATGGATTGAGAAATTGTGAAATCTAGCAACACTAGGTTTTTGTTGCCTTAGAATCTTTGCATTTAGAACACCATGGATTTATTATTGTTAGGATTTGATGTCTCAAAATTCGATCCATATTGAGCCTACAACGAGGTTCGCGATGAAAAACAGAGTCCAACGAGACCAAGATCACCCCAAACGAAACTCGGACGGAGGAGATACACACATTTGAAGTCAGCACGGAATCCGAGGCAGCAGAGGACCGCCGGCGGCCAGTGGTGGGCCGGCGGAGCGGCGGCGGCACGGCCGCACATGGCAAGATGCGGCCCAGCGTGCGGCAGCACGCGGGCTGGGCGCACGCAGGGCGCGGCCCAGCAGGCGAGCCCGGCCCAGGCCCAGGCGCGCAGGGCGTGCAGGCTGGCCCAAGCCTGGGCGTGCGGCGCACGAGCCGGCCCAGGCCCAGCGCACCACTGGGGCCTGTTTTTCATATCCACCGTGGATCGAGTGGTCAATAGCCGGGCGCGTGGACCGCATGGGCGTTTTCAATGCATTTCGCACGGTCCACAGCACTATTCTGTGGACCAATGCGTGATCGGATGGTCTGGGTGGTTTACGGTCTTGATCCAATGGCTTGGGGCATAATTTAGGTGTTATTAGGAGTCCTAAACCTAATCTAAGTGATGTTTAAGCCCTTTAAAAGGGCTTGATCGCATGAAACAGGTGTGGTGTGGTGCTGTGGCTTGGTTTTCACGGGAGAGAACCCGTTGGGTGGCCTGGTGTCGCGAAGGTGGCTTCATGAAGAGCCCACGAAGACCAGTGAACCCGTGAAGAAGAAAGAGGGCTGAGATGCTGAGAAGAGAAGCAGGAGCAAAGGTTCCAATGAGGCTTTTGGACAACGGACCGTAGTCACTTCAGGAATTCAGAGAGTCTTTCTAGAGAGAGAGCTTTTATGATGGAGAACTTTCTGTGAGGGAGAAATTGGATGTACGAGGGTTGAGGGTGAGATCTCCTCTTGTAATATTTCGTTTCTCATAGTGAAGTTTGTATGTCCTGTGGAGGCGAGCTCTTTTTTTACTGATCCACATATTTGATTATTTTTTATTTATTTCCTCTTTTTTTCTGCTGCATCATGCAGTACCGAAAAGGTCTTGGGAGATGGTGTCCTGGTCAGACATCCACCCAACAAGTGATATCAGAGTGAGATGGTACAAGGATATAGATTGCAGCGATGGTGAGCAAGATTGAAAATGAAAAAGATAGGATCAATCAAGATGGAGATCAACAAGTTTGATGGAAAGAGCAATTTTTTCTTGTGGCAGGCAAGGGTGAAGGACATGCTCATCCAACAATGGTTGATTGATGCTCTCTTGTGCGAGGAGAAGCCGACCACCATGGAGGTGCGGGATTGGAAACGGCTACAGATGTAGACGGTGAGTACCATCCGCATGTACCTAGTGAATGAGGTGGTGATCCATGTACTTAGTGAGACTTTTTCGATGGTGCTGTGGTCGAATCTTAAGGAGTTGTACATGGCGAAGTGATCTCTTACCAACACTCTTTTTCTCTGGAGGCAGTTTTACCAGCTACGGATGACTGAGAGACAGAGCGTGCAGGAGCATCTAAATCACTTCTAAAAAATCCTCACCAACCTCCTCAGTGTTGGTGAGAATGTTGAGGAGAAAATCATAGCACTGGTTTTGCTGGCATCACTTCTCCCTTCGTACGAGTCTTTGGTGACTGCTCTTCTAGTGGAGAAGAGCACTATCAAGATGGACGAGGTCACCACAGTGATACTCCAGAACGAGGTTCTCAGGAGGGAGAATGCGGCTTCAAGCTCAGGTGGTGGCAACTCAGCTTTGGTGGTTTCTGGAGGAGCAGGAAGTGGTAGACGGAGCGACAGGAGATTGCGACGAGGGCGGTCCAAATCCAAGAGGGACTTGAGCAAAATCAGATGTTACTTGGGTGAAGAGTTGGGGCATTTAACCAAAGATTGCCCTCAACTCAAAAATCGGACGATGGCTGCTATGGCGACGATCAACAGTGATTCAAAGGGAGATGTCTTGGAGATATTTGACGAGATATCTACTTCTTTCCAATAGTAGATATTAGATTTTGCATATACCCATCATATATGTTGTAGAGAGGAGTAGTTTGACTCTTTGGAGAACAGTGAGAGCACTATTTATCTACCAGATAGATCGAGCTGTGCGATCAGAGGCATCGGGACGGTCAGCTGGAGGACACATGATGGTGCAGTAAGAAGATTGAGGGAGGTCCGATACATATCCGATTTCAGACAGAATCTCATCTCACTGAGTAGACTGGATTCGAGAGGCTACAAGATGGTAGCTGATGGAGAAATCCTGAGGGTGCTACGCGGTGATAGGATTGTACTAGAGGGGAAGAAGGGGAGGAGAGGACATTATTATCTGGCAGAAAGTTCAGTGCGAGGTGGAGCTTCAAGAGTCAGGTGGAGCCCAGAGTGAAGTGAAGCTTCAGGTAAAAGTGGATCGGGCACGAGATAGGAGATTCGGGAGGACGAGAGGTGACGTCGCAAGATGAGATTCCTATTATCGTAGGATGATGTCCCGAACAGGTCTCAGATCAGGAGGAGCACAGCATACGACGGAGATGAGATCGAGCAATCTGGCTCGACTCCCATGTTTGTCCATCCATAATCAGCAGACGATTGCCCCAAGACATGGGGGCGAGGAGATCCAGAAGCTCTTGGAGTTAGGAGGAGGTCGAATATCAAGTCGATATAGAGATTGTTAGGATTTAAAACTTCGAGATTCGATCTATATTGAGTCCACAGTGAGGTTCGTGATGAAAAATGGAGTTCAACGAGATCAAGATCACCTCAAATGGAGCTCGGACGGAGGAGATACGTGCATTTGAAATCGACACGAAACTCGAGGCGATGGTGGACCGTCGGCGGCCGGCGGAGCGATGGGGGCGTGACCGCGCACGGTGGGATGCGGCCCAACGCACGATAGCACGCAGGCTGGGCACACGCAGGGCGCGGCCCAATGGGTGGGCCCAGCTCGGGCACACAGCAAGCGGGCCGGCCTAGGCCCAATGCACTGTTGGGGCCTGTTTTCCTGATCCACCGTAGACCGGGTGGTCCACAATCGGGTGCGTGGACCACATGAGCATTTCTCATGCGTTTCGCATGGTCCATGATATTATTCTGTGGACTGACGTGCGATCAGACGGTCTGGGTGGCTTGCGGTCTTGATCCAACGGCTTGGGGTTTAATTTGGGTGTTATTAGGAGTTCTAAACCTAACCTAAGTGATGTTTAAGCCCTTTAAAAGGGCCTAATCGTATGAAACAGGTGTGGTGTGGTGCTGTGGCTTGGTTTTCATGGGAGTGAACCCGTTGGGTGGCCTAGTGTTACGAAGGTGGCTTTGTGAAGAGCCCACGAAAACCAGTGAACCCGTGAAGAAAAGAGAGGACTAAGACGCTGAGAAGAGAAGTAGGAGCAGGGGCTCCAGTGAGGCTTTTGAACAACGGACAGTGGTCACTTCAGGAATTCAGAAGGGTCTTTCTAAAGAGAGAGCTTTTGTAAGGGAGAACTTCCTGTGAGAAAGAAATTGGGTGTACGAGGGTTGAGGGTGAGATCTCCTCTTGTAATATTTCTTTTCTCATAGTGAAGTTTATATGTTCCATAGAGATAAGTTCTTTTTTGACTGATCCACGTATTTGATTTTTTTTTTTTTTCTTTCTGCTGCATCGCGCAGTACCGAAAAGATCTTGAAAGGTGGTATTCTGATCAGACATCCATCTAATAATTGTTGCTGATAGTAAAAGTTGATAAATAAATAAAATATATTTAAATAAAAAATCACTGATCTCTCTTTCTCTCTCCCGATCTCGATCTGTGCATGGATGGTTGACCTTTTCTTTTCAACTTTTTATATTCAGCCTATATTTTCCCTTTTCCTTTTTTATTTTAAACAGTTGGCGTTCATTTAAGGAACCTCGGTCTAAGATGCACGTTTCTTTTTCTTTTTTTTTTTTTTCTTTGGCACGATTTGGCAACCTTCCTAAATTAGGAGAAAGAGAAAAACTTGATACACAACCTTTGACCCAATCTTTCAAGTAAATTTGAGTATGGAGGACAACTATAGAACTAGGCAAGGATTTAAGAGTTCGTTTGCAGTTAAACTGTTCTGCTCTGTTGATGGATTAAAAGAAAGACTTCCATCATGTTGTATGTTATTAGATACGTGGGTAGATTATCAAAACAAACTAAAGCTTGAGCTGCCCGCATTTAACGAAGTTTGAACTAAGGTTTTTGAGCTGAAAAGAACCACTAAGAGAGCACAACAACTATTTGCTCATCACTTTATAATTGAAGAATTTGGATTGCCTTTTGATGCTATTTTTGAATTGCTTGGGAATGACTTGGAATTTTCAAGTGGTTTTTATTATAATTTTTTATACGATTCATGGAAATGGTGTGCTATAAGTCAATAATCATATATGACTAATTACTGATATCCTCAATGATGTAACATTGTTTATAGTGTTTGTAGATGATATATTTTTAATTCATGATGAAGATGGCAAAGTTAAACCCTGAACTACAAAGTTGGATGATGTCTTCTAGGACAAAGTCCTAAAAGCATGAAAGTATAATCAAAATGAGACCCATTTTTTTAAAGAAGATGGTAGCAATCTACCTCACATTGCACTTACAAATGAAAGTAGACGAGAGGAGCATACAAGAAAATAAACTGAAAAAAGATAAAAATAAAGGGGAAAATGGAAATGAAATAGAGGTCCATAACAGGTTCATTTCTTAGAGGATGAAGGCCTTAAAGCGCGGAAGTATAATAAAACTGGGCCTCCTTCACTTAGAGGATGAAGGCCTAAAAGGATGAAAGTGTAATAAAAGTGGGCTGCCTTCTTTATTTTGAGAAAATGGTGGCAAGCTAAAAATAAAGGGGAAAAAATTAACCAAATTTGAGGGCCCTACCGGGTTCGAACCGGTGACCTCTTGATCTGCAGTCAAATGCTCTACCACTGAGCTAAGGACCCGTATGGATTATTTGTCCTCCCATAATACCTTTATCAAATTTTCGTTATCTTGGTTCTAACATACGGCCCAATTGTGAGATAGGTAAAGACATTCGAGAGAACTGGAAGTACATGGATGAAATAGGTAGGCAGAGTATGCTTCTGCAGTGTTATGTAGCTGATGCATGATGTGATCGATTTGGTATATGGGATCTACAAACAAAAGCATGGGCAGATAGAGAGATCTAACAGAATTTAGAGGCAGATAGATGATGTAGAAACGTGTGATTGCAGTTTCATATAATTAATGCATTCCTTGGTGACTTGTGGGGAAATTTTGTTAGATGTCAATGTGGCCCATGATACGTTATGCCTCAAAAAGTTTGGCATAAAAATCATATAACATGGATATGACGAAAATGTGAATTTGAGAAAAAAAATGAGGCAAAACTTTCATGGATAGATGTACAACGGGCATACTAGGGGAGCATTTGAAGTTGCATAAATTGATGAGAAGGTGATTGAGAAATTATTAAGATGGTATGGCTGGTACAATGAAGATTTGAGGAGGCGTTTATAATGTGAGATGCTAGGAATTTTGTGGAAGGGTCCAGAAAGTCATCACAAATAGAACTTGTGAAAAAGGAATTAAAAATTTATCTTTTTATAAGATTTACCTAAACTATACAAGCAATTCTTAGACTTATAGCTCGAATTTTCTTCTACTTAAACAATTATATATCCATTGCTCTCTATTTCCATTCTAGAATATATAACATGCAAAATCTGTTCCCATAATAAGTTTTCCAAATATCGCAAGGTAGTCATTTTTTTTGGGTTCTTTGTTTTTATTTTTTTATGGATTAACTGATGCTGTGACTTTGTTCTCTATCGATACATAATGCAACTAAATAAATATTAGCAAGAAACTGCTAGTCTTGCTTTCAGTATTCATTTTCTAACTTAGTCTACAACCTTCTGTGTGCAGATAGGTGATCTAATTTTAGAAATTGGTATAAGAGAGATGATAGAATATTTGATCAATTTTTGCTGTCATGGGGGCCAAAAGGATTGGTGTGCCATGTCATATGAGTACTGCTTCATCTTTCCTGGGTACCCATTCATGACTCCCCAAACACATGAGGTATGGAGGATGCTGGTTTGTATAAAGGAAAAATAGGGAGGATCAAAAGAAAAATGAGGATGGGTAGGGTGAGGAAGAGTGGATGTCCAGCCGGTGAGGGGATAAAAAATAAATCAGAAAAAATAGAGGGAAAAAAACAAGGAAAGTGACCTGATCACTAAATATTAAAATCAGAGGGGGAGAATTTTTAATATTGATGTGTATGAGCGGGAAGGTGGGTACTATCCATGCACACAAACAAAAAACATCACTCGTTCCACTCAAACCATCATATTTGCTGGGAGTTGCTGGATGTCATGAGCCATATTTCACAAATGGACAATTGTATGGGATCTTGAGAAAGCATGGAGACTTGCAAACATTCCATTCATCATTCAAAACTGGATGTAGTTTTTTTCTTGAAGAGGAGGTCTGCAGTATGGAGGCCACTTATTAGTTCTATGTTGCTATAGTTTATGATCTTCATATGAAGGCTGTATCTCAATATGGTCCTAATTTCATGATCTGTGACCTATCAGTTGATAAGCTCTATTGCCTAAGTGAATCTACTGTTCAAAACTTATTTTGGATCGAAGAGATAGAGCTAGCTTTTTATGAAAGTCTGAGATTGCTATTGTCACTGATGCACCATCATGTACAATATGTGGATATGGAAGAACTTGACTAGGAGAGGAAAATAGAGGAAAAAAAGAACAATGAAAATGAAAATGAAAAAGAAAAAAAAGAAAAAAAGAAATTCAAAAAGAAAAAACAATAGAAAGAAGAAAATTTTTTACTAACCTTGTTTGTTCTTGGCTGCAGGTTTTGGGCTTACCTTATTGTGTGTTATCTCTACATATTTCTTCATTTATCTTCTTATTGCCGAAGCATGGATGTTCTGGATGTTTTCAGATGTGGTCGGATAACAGTACCAGGCTGGCTGTTCTGCTGTCCACATCATTACCTAAGAGTTGCAGGAGGTTTATAGTTTATTTCAGACCAAGAGTTTTATTGCTTCTTCAATTATCAGCGGCAAATCAATATTCTATTCTTCAAACTAAGATGGACAGGTTTTGTACTGGTTGCTGGGAGCCTTCTGAACAAAAGTGTCATTATCTATTCCATAGCAAGTGTCTTAGTTCTCATCTATGGGTTGACTTCTATAATGGTGGTACGCAGGGTGGTGCCACCTTCTTATCGACTTTTGCTCTGATTACTATATGGACTTTCATGAATTCAGTTGCTGTAGGTCTTTTTATGTTGCTTTCATTACCGGAATACTATTGGTCGGCAACATTGGTTCATCTATTACCATTTCAAGCGCCTTCATATGCTTACCAAAACTTAACATCAGAGTTCCATAGGTATTAATCTTACTTCAGATCTTGTCCCTTTCAATGCTTTATGATACTCCTCTGTCTGAAGTCATTACCGGCTGTGCTCAAACTTCAAACTTCCCACGGCTTGGAAGCTACACTATGTGCCGGTTATGTCTGTTGGTTTACCAGATTGTGCCTTTCCTCTTTATATCATTCCATCACTGTGACTATGAGCTTGCTCTAAATGTAATATTTAAACTGTCCTCACTGCCTTTTGGGTTGTATCATAACTCTGTATCTGTTAGGATTTGACGTCTCGAGATTCAGCCTACATTGAGCTCACAGCGAGGTTCGCGGCGAAAAACGGAGTCCAACGAGACCAAGATCACCTGAATCGGAGCTCGGATGGAGGAGATACGAGCTTTTTGAAATCGGCACGAGAATCGAGGCGGCGGAGGACCGCCGGCAGGCGGCAGTGGCGCGGCCGCAGGCGGTGGCCGCAGGACGCGCGACCCAGGCTGGCGCGGGATGCGCGACCTAGGCCCGCGCGGTGGGGGCCCGCAACCCAAGCGCGCGCAGGCGCGGCCCAGGCCCGCGCGCGTGGGCCGGCCCAGGCCAGCGGCCTGCTGGCCCCCCTTGCCCCGATCCACCGTGGACCGGGTGGTCCACGGCATGGACGGTGGACCGCGTGGGCATTTTCCAAGCGTTTCTCACGGTCCACGGCACTATTTCATGGACCGGAGCACGATCTGACGGCCCAGGGGGCTCCCGGTCTTGATCCGACGGTTCAAGGGGTTTTTTGGCTTTGTTTAGGACTTCTAATCCCTCTCTAATCAAGTTTAAACCTACGTTTAAGCCTTTAAAAAGGCCTGAGACGAACAGAGAAGGAGAGGTGCTCGGGTTTCTCGCCGTACGAAGGTCGTACGAACCAGAGGAGAGAGAGAGGCGTGAGGCTGCTGTGAGAGAAGGAGCAGGAGGCTCCTGGACAGCAGTCGCCAGGCTCTTCAGGGGTTCAGGGGGGTCTCCAAGAGAGAGAGAGCTTTTGTGAGGGGAATTCAGGTGAGAGAGAATTGGGTGTACAAGGGTTGAGGGTGAGGTCTCCTCTTGTAAAATTTTCTTTTCATAGTGAAGTTTGCATGCCCTGTGGAGGCGAGCCCTTTTGTGGCTGATCCACGTATTTTGATTGTTTTTCCTTTTGTTTTGTTTCTTCTTTCTTCCTGCTGCATCGCGTGGTACTGAAAGGATCTTGGGAGGTGGTGTCCTGGCCAGACTCCACCCAACAAGTGGTATCAGAGCAAGGCGGTACAAGGACGCAGATTGCAGTGGTGGTGAGCAAGACTGAAGATGGAGAAAACATGAACAATCAAGATGGAGATCAACAAGTTCGATGGTAAGAGCAATTTCTCCTTGTGGCAGCCAAGGGTGAAGGACGTGCTCATCCAACAGGGGTTGATCGATGCTCTCTTATACGATGAGAAGCCGACCATCATGGAAGTGCAGGATTGGAAACGGCTACAGATGCAGGCGGTGAGTACCATCCGCATGTACCTGGCAGATGAGGTGGTGATCCATGTGCTGAGCGAGACTTCCCCGATGGTGCTGTGGTCGAAGCTCGAGGAATTGTACATGGCGAAGTCTCTCACCAACACTCTTTTCCTCTGAAGGCAGTTTTACCAACTGCGGATGACTGAGGGACAGAGCGTGCAGGAGCATCTCGGCCACTTCCAGAAGATCCTCACCGACCTTCTCAACATTGGCGAGAACGTTGAGGAGAAGACCAGGGCGCTGGTTTTGCTGGCGTCGCTTCCCTCTTCGTACGAGTCCTTGGTGACTGCTCTTCTAGTGGAAAAGAGCACTATCAAGATGGACGAGGTCACCGCGGCGATACTCCAGAACGAGGTTCTCAGGAGGAAGAACCCAGCTTCGAGCTCAGGTGGCGATAGCTCAGCTTTGATGGCTTCTGGAGGTGTATGAGGCGGTAGACGGAGCGACAGGAGATCGCAACGAGGGCTGTCGAAGTCCAGGAGGGACTTGAGCAAAACCAGGTGTTACCGGTGTGAAGAGTTGGGGCATCTAGGCAGAGATTGCCCTCAACTGAAAAATCGGACGGTGGCTGCTGTAGCGACGGCCGACAGTGATTTAGATGGAGATGTCTTTGAGATATCTGACGAGGTATCTACTTCTTCCCAGCAGTGGATATTAGATTCTGCATGCCCCTATCATATGTGTTGCAGAGAGGAGCAGTTTGACTCCCTGGAGAACAGTGAGGGCACTGTATATCTGCCGGATGGATCGAGCTGTGCGATCAGAGGCATTGGGACGGTCAGCTGGAGGACACATGATAGTGCAGTGAGGAGATTGGGGGAGGTCCGATACATACCCGATTTCAGACGAAATCTTATCTCACTTAACAGACTGGATTCGAGAGGCTACAGGACGGTAGCTGGTGGAGGAATCCTGAGGGTACTACGCGGCGATAGGATTGTGCTGGAGGGGAAGAAGGGCAGCAGAGGACATTATTACCTGGCAGAGAGCCCAGTGCGAGGTGGAGCTTTGGGAGCCAGGTGGAGCCCAGAGCGAGGTAGAGCTCCAGGAGGTGGATCGGGCATGAGACAGGAGACTCGGGAGGATGAGAGGCGACGTCGCAAGGTAAGATTCCTATTGCCGCAGGATGATGCCCCGAGCAGGTCTCAGGTTAGGAGGAGCACAGCATACGACGGAGATGGGATCGAGCAGCCTGGCTCGACTCCCATGTTTTCCCATCCATGATCAGCAGGCGATTGCCCCAGGGCATGGGGGCGAGGAGATCCAGAAGCTCTCGGAGTTTGGAGGAGGCCGAATATCGAGTCGAGGTGGAGATTGTTAGGATTTGACATCTCGAGATTCAGCCCACATTGAGCCCACAGCGAGCTTCGCGGCGAAAAACGGAGTCCAACGAGACCAAGATCACCTGAATCGAAGCTCGGATGGAGGAGATACGAGTTTTTTGAAGTCGGCACGAGAATCGAGGCGGTGGAGGACCATCGGCGACCGGCGGCGGGCAGCAGCGGCGCGGCCGCAGGCGATGGCACGCTGGACGCGCGACCCAGGCCGGTGCGGGACGCGCGACCCAGGCCCGCGCGGTGTGGGCCCGCGGCCCAGGCGGGCGCGCGGCCCAGGGGGTGCGCGGCCCAGCCGGGCGCGCGGCTCAGGCGCGCGCAGGCCCGCGCTCAGGCGCGGGCCGGCCCAGGCCAGCGGCCTGCTGGCCCCCCTTGCCCCGGTCCACCGTGGACCGGGTGGTCCACGGTGCGGCCTGTGGACCGCGTGGGCATTTCCCACGCATTTCTCGCGGTCCACAACACTATTCCGTGGACCGGAGCGCGATCTGACGGCCCAGGGGGCTCCCGGTCTTGATCCGACGGTTCAAGGGATTTTTTGGCTTTGTTTAGGACTCCTAATCCCTCTTTAATCAAGTTTAAACCTACGTTTAAACCTTTAAAAAGGCCTGAGACGAACAGAGAAGGAGAGGTGCTTGGGTTTCTCGCCGTACGAAGGCCGTACGAACCAGAGGAGAGAGAGAGGCATGAGGCTGCTGTGAGAGAAAGAGCAGGAGGCTCCTGGACAGCGGTCGCCAGGCTCTTCAGGGGTTCAGGGGGGTCTCCAAGAGAGAGAGAGCTTTTGTGAGGAGAATTCAGGTGAGAGAGAATTGGGTATACAAGGGTTGAGGATGAGGTTTCCTCTTGTAAAATTTTCTTTTCATAGTGAAGTTTGCATGTCCCGTGGAGGCGAGCCCTTTTGTGGCTGATCCACGTATTTTGATTGTTTTTCCTTTTGTTTTGTTTCTTCTTTCTTCCTGTTGCATCGCGTGGTACTGAAAGGATCTTTGGAGATGGTGTTCTGGCCAGACATCCACCCAACAGTATCTATCTGCAACTGATTGTAATATATAGTTCCATTTTCTACCAAAAAAAAAAAAAGAAACTGCTAGTCTTTGTTCCTCAAATGACAGCACTTCACCCCCTCGTGTTCTTTTTGGCAGAACCAAATTGCTATGGCAAAAATTTGGTAAATATAGCAATGCATGATGAGTATGCCTTCGTGCATCGCACAAGGGTAGTCATAGTTGGTAAAGAAATATCCATATGATTGATTTATGGAAGTTAATAGCAATACATATGATTATATAGCTAATAACTTTTTCCATGCATTAAATTATCAATTTTTTTTTCTTTCTATGATAGATAGGCACAGTTGCAAATCTCCAACTTAAAATATGCTACTTTCACAACTGAATTAAACTAATGCAACCGCTGAATATTTATGGTTTGACATGCAGATATCAACTCATAT